>NC_056739.1:398889659-399189659 GCF_019279795.1 Protopterus annectens | reverse complement strand
AGTAACTGTCATAATGAGCATACTGTCCTCTACTTGTTGTTACCAAAAGGCTCTGCTCCCCTTGTGCACAGCACCTCCATGTAATCTCCATTTCCTACTCCATATCTGTGCATATACAGTGAAAGTGTACACATCCCTGTTAAAATGCCAGGTGTTTGTGATATAAAAAACTATACTGAATGACGTAGACTGATCCACTGTGTTTGTCAGCTCAATAGATTTCTTTATGTTTGGTAGGTTTTATTTGATATTGGTACTGTAGTCTATGTCAAAAGTCTTTTTTTTTTTTTTGACGGTGTCAGATGTTTTATATTTTTATTTATTACCATGGATATGTTCATGCATTTTGTCAACATGAGGTTTGCTGTCCTCAGCAATTTTGCATTTTAGATCTGGATGTCTTTTTTTAATTCCTTTAGTTGTTTCTTTTAGCTGGCACTTTTTAAATTTATAGAGTCATTAGGATCACTTTCAGACCTTTGTGCTTTGTAAAAAGTGACATTCTCCTTTATCCCAACTTTAAAAGTAAATATAAGTAAGGGAGTGTTTAAACATGTATTGAATGTTTCATTTTGGTGCATGTACATGCCAGGCATTATTACTGAAGGATCATTTGGGGACATATTTCATTCTGGTGCTTGTGCATACTTCATCATTTTATTGTAGGGGTCCCTTGGGTGAATGTTTCATTTTGGTGCATGTTCTTGCCAGGAAGTGTTACTGAAAAGTTGTTTGGGGAACTACTTCATTCTGGTGCATGTGCACACTTCAACATTTTATTGCAGTGGTCCCTTGGGTGAATGTTTCACTTTGTTGCATGTTCTTACCAGCAAGTGTTACTGAAAGGTTGTTTTTTTCCAGTGTGGTAAAAGTTAAGCTCATTTGGAGAGCATAGTCTTAATTATTTTATATATTTTACATAAATATGATCACCTAGTCTCAGATGTAGCTAAGGAATGCCTTATGGTTATCCTTAGCTAGGGATGCTAATTTTGATTCATAGTTTGCTTTACACGACTTTACAGGATGTCTTATTTGCTTGCTACAGCTGAGAAGGATGTGCTTCCAATTCTGAGACTATTCCTTCATGTTCTTAGGCAGCAATATCTTTCTCTTATTGTATAACCTGTTTATGGCAGATGTCCATCATACATGCTGTTTTTTTAGAGGATGTTGCTTTGGTCCTATCAACCTAGGCAGTGCAATTGCATAGGTGTTTATACAGAGCGTTGGTGTATATCCCATGATAGGTGTCCTTGCCGTCAGATGGGACAGGTGTTTTGAAGCTATTAATGCTCTAGTTGGCCTTGGAGGCATTTTTTAGTTTAATTTCTCCTGGGGGAAGGGGGGGGGGTGATGTAATCAGTACTTTGAATGAGATTGTTTTATGATCAGACTTCACCAGGGAGGACCAGGGAGGACCACACTTGTGGTGGTAAACCAATCTCCCATGTTAGTGAGTACTAAATCGAGAATGTTTGGACCCCCTTGTGGGGCACTGGAATTAATGAAGTCCAAAAATCTTTGGGCGAGCGTGTTAGTACACATACAGTTTACCAACTCCATGGATGGGTAATTAAAGTCACCCATAACCAAAGTTTTTGGTTGTAATTTGAGTGACTAAAGTAGATCCAAATAGGCAGTGTGGATATCATGGTTCATTTGTGTTGAGATTGATGAAAAAAATCAAGATTTGGTGAATACTGACTTGTAATTATAGCCGAAATAGTAGAGATTAAAAATTGGCTGTTGATTTGTAGTATAAATCACTTTTCCAAATCCAGACCATATTAACATATTTAATAGTCTGATATTTAGGGTTGAAATAATATCCTGATTTAGGTGTTACGATGCGAGGGTCAGCTCTCATGATAAAACAATAGCAGAGGTTCACAAATCATATATAATGTTTCTGGTGAGATAAATCGGGGCAGATTGGCAAGGAGGGAAAGATACACTGAGCAAGAGTCCTGGAGGGCTGGGGGTCTTCATCGTTACTATCCAATTCATTAGGCACTTACAAAATTCTGTAATGAAGATTGTTTACAACTTATTCATTTGTGAATGCCCACGGCCGAAGATGGTTCGTATGTTTTGGTATTGTTTTATTCCATCCAAATATAACAGTGGTTGTATGGAATATGCTGTTGCGAACTGTGGCAGCTATGTTTTTTATACTGGAATTATTCTAATCTAATCATTTTATCCACACTAGAAAAGCAGCTTGCCTTACCTTTATGCTGATGGAAATCTGTTTGATTTTTATGGGGTGGTTCCTGTTTACTGGGCTGTGTTTTCATATCTTACAAAATGTGTAGCTGGGAGGAAAGGTTCAATATCTAAATGTTATACTATTTTACTGAATTAGTCAGGTATTCTCTTTACTGGTGATAATGAGTCTATGTTACCTAACAGCTGCACAAGGTAATGACATGAATGCCTATGCGATGGGCAGCAAATATCAGCTGTCTGAGCACGCGTACTTTTGCACATCATTATCACACTGCAGTTACAATATAGCACTGAGTCATTATCACTTTTCAGCCAAACTGTCAGCAGCTGGCACTGTTATTCACATAAGTAGAAGTCATTATCACATTGCTTAATGCACAAGTCAGATTTGGCTTTTTCTCCACTTGGAGTCATTGCAATCCCCCCCACCCCCACACACACACTTTCATTCTGTCATTTGTACAGTTTCAAGAAATGTAAGAAATCTACAAGGCAAAAATTGGACATCCTGCAAAAATCAGGACACTTGAGAGTTAGGACAGGGATACATTTTCAATTTATTATTTTTTGAGAAAGTTGCCAGAATAACAGGATTTGTGGTACACTGTATGAGGGAAATTAATATATATGTTGTTTAGTGCCTTGCATCCTCTGATTTGCCAGAAAATCACACATTTTTCTGATAGACAGACCCTCTTCAGTCTTTTGTGCCAACTGCTCTTGTGTTGGTGGATGCGTCATGGGGGGCATACCCAGCCACCATGGATCTTATACTCCACCTGGATCACATTTGGGAACTTGGTGACTCTTCAGGCTCAGTTCCATAGTGCTGCTGTCCTAGATAAGCATGATCTTGGGGGTGCCACTGTGATGCAATATTTCTCTCTAGGAAAGGACACATGCGAAACAACAAAACCTGGGTCAGTCTTGGTCTTTTCACATGTTGTCTTGGTGTAGCTCTCCAATCAGTCTCCCTCCCTTCAGGTGTAGTAAATGTATGTAGGTCAGGGGAAGAGGGTTTACATTACCTCCCCCTTTTCACTCCTTATGGCCATTGTCGAAAGGAGACATGGATGGGCTAACCAGGTAATGCATATGATATATCTATATATGCAGTCTTCCAATACATCTGTCAAACATCAGTAGTAATCCGTTTTCATTTTCTTTCCTGTGCAGGTTTGTCCATCTTCTGACGCGGACATGGCTTCACAGGCAGGAGAATGACAAGTGAGAGTGTGGGTATGTGGCCATTCCTACATTCACTGGACTGCCAGCCATGCCTCTGTAACTGAAAACCACTACAACTTGACCTTCCCCACATCCAGTGTGAAGGTATAGTGGATTTCAAGAAGAGGTATGCATTGGAGTGGAGTACTGCAGTTGTTGGAAGAAAAGTGTTCCATCTACCCTGAGCCCAGCATCCTTGTGCTGCACATTGAAGGGAATGATGTGATCAGCCAACTACTCGGAAGGCAATGGTTTCAAATCAGAGCAATTTTTGAACACCTGCAGTCGTGGTGGCCAGGTCGTACTTTTGTGTGGTCTGACATAATTCCTCGCCAGATATGGAAAACAGCAAACAGTCAACGGGCAGCGCACAAGGCCAGACGTTTACACAATGGCTTCATGCATGGCTTGATGCATAGGGTCGGTGGATCTATAATCTGCCATGACAGCATCACCACAGAAGATGTTCACCTGTTCAGACAGGATGGCGTTCACCTAACTGAGGAGGGCATTGCGTTGTTCTTGACTCCACAATGGTGTGAAGAGAGCTATGCAGGATTGGTAACATCCAGCGTGTGAGAAGAATGGAAAACACCCATGACCAAGTAAGGACCAGTATAGTAAGTAAAACTCTATTATGAATTGTGTTGTGTAAAATATGATATTTTTCTGAGTTTGTAGGAAGGAGCTGGTGAAGATGCTGAGAAAGTACAACTGTTTCAGGAGAGTGCTACCACTTACAATCTGTCAGTAACCATTCTGCAATACTTCTTTTTTATTTTTCTTTTATCAAGCATGTGTAGAGTTTAGATGACAGGAAGGGCTCAGTAATACAGAACTTGATCCCTTAGATCCACTGCTGAATGGACACATATAAAGAGAAAAGGCATAGGTAAGGAAGACTGCTGACACTGAAGAGGTCGTGAGACTGTAGTGGTATCAGCTGTCTGAGTGGGTAGCCAGCACAGGTATTGGACAGATCAGATGGCCTTGCATGCCACTAAAGTCCTATGCCTCTCCTGGGTTCTTTAGTGGAGTGGCGGTCCTTACGTTTCTTTTTCTCTTTACATGTACCCATTCATAAGTATGTTGGCTACACCAAGAATGTGTATATTTACAATATATCTGTCTACATGGTAAAACAACTGGGTCTGAATGATGTACAGATATCCATTTGTTTAGGACCTTTTTTCAGATTTTGGTAAATAACTTTGCAAGGGAGCATCTGAATGTGCTAAGTAATACCTCATTTTGGAGACCATATTCATTGTTCCAGCACTGTAACAGAACTGTGCCTTTATGTTATACACATGTACAGATATCAAAGTTTGTTTCGGACTTATGGTTATGGAAATTATGATTTTTTTCACATTTTGGTAAATAACTTTGCAAGGGAGCATCTGAATGTGCTAAGTAATACCTCATTTTGAAGACAGTATTCGTAGTTCCAAAATAGTAAAACAAATGTGCATTTATGTTGTACACATGTACAGATATCAAAGTTTGTTTCGGACTTCGGTTATGGAAATTATGATTTTTTTTCATATTTTGGGTAAAAACTTTGCAAAGGAGCATGTCAGTGTGCCAAGCAAGACCTCATTTTGAAGACAGTGTTACTCCTTACAACATGGTAAAAGAACTGTGTCTGTGCACTGTACACATGTACAGATATCACAGTTTGTTTACTCTTAAAGGATTATGAAAATTATGCATTTCCAATCCTTCTCATTATTATGCCCATATCTTTGCAGGGGAGCATGGTGATGACACAAATGATGTATCATTTTGAAGATGACATTGAGTCGCACAACTTCTACACTGATACGTAGCCTCTGCCTGTTACAGGAGATGAGATATTATGCTTTGTTTATCAATTATGAGCAATATTATATTAATCATATTTCTGTGAATATCTCCACAAAGGAACATCGCACAGTAATGGTTAAGGTACCATTTTAAATCTGACATTCATACAAACAAATTAAATACAAATTTTATGGGTTTACATGGTACACTGACCAACAAATCGTGCTTTGCATTTCCAAAAAGGTAAAAAATATGCACAATCTCAACATTCCTTGCCAAATATTTAATGACTTTGATATGCACTATCAACATTTACACTGTTGGAAAGGTCATTGTCTGCTGAACAACTTTCGCATTTACATTTTTAGTCTAGCTCTTACAGTTAAAGAGTTATGAACATTTGTTTTCTGTATGGTATTAGAAATGGATTTTCTGAAAATGAGCTCAGGCTGCACTCTTGTTCCTATGGTGAAATTAAGCAGGCAGCTTTTTCTGAACTGCGCCGGAGTGAATGAGTTAAGAGCTCAAGGCCAGGTAGTCCAAACTTGCTCCACTTTCGGGATCACCATAAATTACAACAAATCTCAGCTAGAACCGAATCAGACATTGGAGTTCATAGGAGTATATAGGAGTGATTTTCAACACAATGTCAGTGACAAACTATCAGATTCCAGGTCAGAAAGATTATTCACAATTCCACAATCTCAGCCCAATTGATTCTAAAAGTATTGGAACTAATGCCTGAGGCTACAGTTCTAGTTCCCTTGGCAAGATTTCACATGAAAATTCTTCAATGGACGTTAGTGACACAATGGTATATTCTTTATCAACACGTCCTCCAAGATAAGGATTACCCACACATGCAAAAGACACCTTTGATGGTGTATTTGATCAGATCAGGTTCTGCAAGTCCATCCCTTCATTCTCTCTCAGCCCAGAGCCCATAGTGACCACGGACACTTCCCAGATTGGTTGGGGGGCACTTCCTGGGGAAAACAGTCCAAAGCACTTCATTCCCGAAGAGGCCAATACACATACCAATATCTTAGAAATGAGAGCAGTGCTCTTAGTGTTGCAGGCCTTTCAAGACTCTCTCCATTTTGGGACAATTGCAATTCAATGTCAGTGGTTTGGTACATCAACAAACAAAGAGGAACCAAGTCATACCCTTCGGGTCGAGAAGCTCTATGAGTGTGGCAATTGGAGATCTTATCTAACTGATTTCTAATATCAATGCACATTCCAGGGAAGTCCAACATCATAGCAAACAAATTGAGCAGGTACAGTCTACTACCTTATGAGTGGTCTCTCAACATGAAGGCAGCAGAAATAATTTTTCACCAATGGAGACAGCCTTGCTGTGACCTCTTTGCATCTCACCTAAATAACAAGTGCAGCAGCTTCTTTGCCCTAATCCCCCTCACTGGGAGAATCACAAAGAGCTGCTGTAATACATGACTGCCCCCAGGTCTCCTCTATGCATATCCCCCAACTCCCCTGATCCACAAATTTCTGCAGAAAGTCTTCCAGTTGAAGAGCAAAGTCATCCTCATTGCACCTTACTGACCTTGAAAGATTTGGTTCCCCTTTCCTTGGCCTGATCTAGTCTACTAACCTTGGATTCTGGATCCAATTCCAGACCTCCCATCTCACCTGACAGACGTGATTCACTCGGATATCTCAAACCTAAAGCTGACAGCATGGTTTCTCCACTTCTGTTGATGGTCAGACAACATTGCTCTCTTCCCTGGTCCATCATATAATTCTGTTTTCTCACAAAGCTGCCACCAGAAAACTTTACAAAAGTTAATGGAAAAATGTTGGCTTTTGAGCACATCAGAGACATATTGACCCCTTTTCATCTCCTGTACAAAATGTCCTTGAATTTTTGGCAATAAGGTGCTAGCTCCTAAATTGTTACAGTTCAACCAGCTGCCATCTCTAATTTTCACACAGGAACTGAGAACTCCCCCATGGCTTCATCAAAACTTTGTAAGGCCTTCGTGAAAGGTACTCTTCTTTTGAGACCTCCTTATAAGGATCCAACTCCTCCATGGGACTTAAATTTAGTACTAAAGGCCTTAATTCATTCCCTATTTGAATCAGCAGCAAAATGTAATCTGAAGTTTTTGATCTGGAAGACCATATTTTTGGTAGCCATCACCTCTAGAAGGATGTCAGAACTCTAAATATTGTCTTCTAAATCTCCATACTTGCTTTTTCTGAGGGATAGGGTGGCATTACAAACCAATCCTTCTTTCCTTCCTAAGGTGGTGTCAGAATCAAACATCAACCAATCCATTAATCTGCCAGTTTTCTTTCCAAATATTACAAACAAAAGTGGATATATGTTACACTTATTGGATGTTCATAGACAATTGCATTTCTATTTACACAGAACAAAGGGCATCAGAAAAACAGATCAATTGTTTGTTTCCTTTGAGGAATCTAAATCGGGTAAGTTAGTTACAAAAGTAACTCTGGCTAGATGGCTTACAGACTTTATATCATTTGTCTACAACAAGCTGAGTCTGTCTTTACCAAAACATTTAAGTGTCCATTCAGTCAGGTCCATGGCAACATCTTCAGTAATTTTATCTAGGGCTTCTATGGACGACATATGTGCAGCTGCAATTTGGGCTAATTCTTACACCTTTATTACTCATTACAAACTGGATCTGGTCTCGAGGCAAAGAGCAGCCTTTGGCTCAACTGTGCTCAGGAAGATCTTTCCTTAAGAGTCCACCTGGAGTTTTAAGTAGCTGGAAAGACTGTCCCAGCTGTTTGTTTGTTTGTGTCTTTTGGCTTTTCCCGGTTAGGGGTCACCACAGCGGAACTCCGGTCCGCTAATGATTGGCAGTAGATTTTTACATACCACGTTGCCAGCTCTGACGCACAACCTTCAACGAAAGTACGCCCATTTATGCATGTCTCTACACAGAAGACATTCTAGCTGAGAATCGGACCGACCAGCGTCTTACTGTGAGGCAACAACGCTACCGCAGCACCACCACCGCAGTACTGTTTAGGAATGAATAAAAACTGACATCAGAAAAAGAAGTTAGGCACTCACCATAATGTTCCATCTGTGTTGCCCATTTTCATTCTTCCTCAACTCCCCTCCCACCAACCCCCTACCTTTTGATTAATGACTTCTGGAACAGCGAGAGTTTATAAGGACACCACTATTCCTTATACGGAGCTCCAGGTATTGGTTTCTTCTACCAGGATATTAATATTTCTTGAGTTATGTAAACCAGCAAACAAGATCTGAGGTACGTTAGCGGATAAGGCATTTTGGGTAAGGGAGGAGCTCAAGAGTTTGCTAGTGGCCACAAGCTAAAATAATGGCTAAGTCAGATGTGATTGGTCGGATCTGAAACCAACTGTTGAGGAAGAATGAAAATGGACAACACAGATGAAAACATTATGGTGAGTGCAGAACATCTTTAAAGTGTTTGTCTATAATTGCTAAAAGAATGGTAAAGGTGTTGCCAAAATGTATATATATGGATCAGTGTGTTTTTGTGGAGGAGGGCAAACATCTGACAATATTAACAGAACAATGATGATCCAGAGGGAAGCAGAATGTAAGAAAATACCACTGATACTAATGGGTCTGTATTCAGAGAAAGTATTTGACAGAGTAAGCTGGGATTTTATGAGTAGAGCAATGGAAGCATTTCGATTCCCTGACAAACTAATAAGATTCCGTCTGAAAAGAGGAACCAGTCGGGGGGGGGGGGGTCCATTTTCCCCTTTGTTATTTGCTTTATATTTAGAATCACTGGCAAAGAAAATAAGTGACACAAAAATCTGAGGATATAATTGGTATAGTAATCTAGAAATGTTCTGTTTATTTGCAGATGAAGTTTTGTACCTGATAAAGCTAGAAAAAGACATCTCAATGTTGTGGAACATTTTGAGACAGTTTCAAGTTTTTTCAAGATATAAAAGGCTATAGCTGTAAACGGGTTCCTGTCAGCATTTCGAACTTTGACAATATCGAATGCGGTACTGTCGACGTGAGAATGCCGAAAGTGCAGAACATCAAACGGGTAAGCGGAAATCTCCGTAAGGAGAGATTTCCATTTACTACAATGTAGTGCGGTCTCGGAGTTGGTATATTTTAGTAGCGAGGGGTGTGGGGGCACAGCCCCCTATGTGAGGGGTGCAGGGGAAGCTTGCCCCCCTGCCTATACCCTTTAGGGTTTTTTTTTTTTAAATCAGCATTCGAAAATTTAATAGTTCGATCATTTCAGTTTGATATTTTGTGATTCGAAGTATCACATTTTCGAAATGCTGATATAGACCCCCTGTAAACTACGTACCCACCAACACTTTAGTTCAGCAATACCCATATTTATGAAGAAATGATAAAAGGAAGTTGTGATGTTCCCTCTCTGGACAGCCTGAATTCTCACCACTGAAACTGTAGAGGGACGTTCACTTGGAACAAAAATGGATATACCCAGTATTTCCAAATGCAGCTCTCTGCATCAAGCACAATTTCCCTTAAGAGCTCACAGGGGACACACACAGTCTGTGGGCTGGTTCACACACACACACACACACACACACAGACATGGGAAAGGCTGGCACATATTTACTAGCTATGCCACCTTCTGCCCAGACTATAATGTAGTTACACCACCATCAGACACTCCAAAGGCAGCTAGTCCAAGACTTTTACAAAGCTACCCAATTATGCCGACTGAAGTTAATATTAATACAAATTGTAGTGTTTTGACCAATACAGTAAGGCTTTCAGGAATGGCCACAGTGTCACCAAACAGATATGAATACTTTCAAAGGTTAAAATATTCTCTAACGGACCAGACACAATGAAAAGTTTAAATATATTTAATAATAAATAAGAAAAGAACATGAAAATACTAAATATCTATTTACAATAAACATCAGAGTTTCAATCAGAGGAAATTTTAAAATAACACAGATGAACAGATTCCCACAGTTACAGAAAAACAGGACTTACATAATCTCACTATATTTTTCTAACTGATTTAAAGAATTACTAGCCCTGGTCACTTACTAGAGAAAGGCAAGATGACGTAGGTGAATGATCCTTCCATATCAGGTTCCAAGAAACGGACTGCTATGAGGCTTCAGTCTCACCTAGTGTTAAACATTATTTTAGTGATGGATTCTAGAATGACATCACATACATCTGGTCATCTGACTCCTGGTTCCCATGCAACTCCCTTCCATTTCTTGAAACTGCCAGGATTTAGCACATATGTGTCAATAATACAAACACATACACAGCATTGCTAAGATCTGCTGCAGCTCTTGGAATTCATAAAACCATAAAACACCTCCTCTCCTCCTACAGGCGCGATTAAACCATAATTCTTATAGACATTGTGTCTCTGGCTTCATTCAAAACCGTGAGATAACATCTTTATGGCCTAGGCCTAGTAATTTCATTTCTTACTATTTCTCAAAGTTACTGAAGCTGAGCTTAAGCTGTTCTCTTCCAGTATTCTCTAGTAAAACATAACACATTTAATTTGCTTACAATAATACATGTATATTTCTTTTCTGCCCAGCAGGGCACACTGTTGGCATATTTTTAACACAATCATCTGTACAAATCAGTTTGATATTCAAACAACATATAATTATTTACTAAATTGTAGATAGCTGTGCTGGCATATGTTACACATCCACTGCCCTACTTCTCCTGGCATAGCTGGCAATACCTCACATTGTCAAAGTAATACTTAGGAGTATTGGTTAAAAAGTATGTTATGGCCACTAAGGATATGTGGGAAAAGACTAAACAAAAAATAATATAAACACTGAGAAACTGGAAGCTCTTATCTATGGATATAGATAGCAAGATACAAGCACTGAAACTGTTTTAATCCCTTTACTTTTATACACAGGTCAGGCATATTTTTATCATCCAGAGGAGAAGTTGTGGATAGCAATTAATAAAGTTGAAGTATTTTATCTGGGAGGGGAAGAGGGCAAGAGTGAAGAGGAATAAGTTGATCCTTCCAATAGACAAGGTGGATTGGGATCACCTGATTTGAAGGCATACATAGCAAAAGCAGAAATCTATAATTCAAAGTGGAAAGGGATGTTGATGAAACAAAGGGGTAGCTCAAGAAATAAGGAGAGAGATGGATTTTGGATTCAGATTCTCAAGGAAAGTAACAATAGCCACAAAGAATATTACATTCATAAAGTAGCAGAAAGTATTCTAAGAACCAAGCCCAACAAGGGAATGGAGAAAGGAGATTCTTTTGATAGGGATGACTGCAATTAGGGTTTCAAAAAATAGGCAAGAGGGGGCAGGAATTTACTGCAAAAAAACTGGAAAAGGAACTAAGGTATTAGAAACATATAATTAGGGAGGTATTTGTAATATAATAGGAAGAGGCCAAGAATACATTTGGACTGCAGGCTAGGGACTGATTGCCTTTCCTGTTGCTTTTTTGTAATATGTATTGCTTCTTTGTCTTTTTCTATGCTGTATATTGTGGTGTATTTTCTTTAGAAAGTGTTTTACTTGTATTCTGCTTTCAACTGCACATTTAAACTTTGAAGGAGACTACAGCTGTGTCTTGAGTCACACAGAAATTACAATTTTCTCCATCCTCCCATTCTGCTACTACTGTGTTTTTAAACTCAGCTGTCCCCCTCTCTCTAGTTGTCTGACCCTTTTGTTAATTTGACCAAATAATTAATTCCCTATCCTCTTTCATTGGCTATTGTCAGCAGGCACAAAATTATCATTTTATGAAATCACTCCCATTCAGCTATTTACATTTACTGGCCATCCTACTGGATTTCCTACAGCCAAAATACCAAGTGCCCACCCCTTTCAATATGTCTTGCTCTTTTAAAATTAGTGGCTCTGGCCTTAGATTGCTAAAGCTTGAGTTACCTTCTCTTTAATATCCAACTGCTTAGTACACATTGCATCTCTTAGGGTATTAACCCATTTTTCCATCCTACTTTTAAAATCTGCAACATCTTGTCCAAGAACACCAGTTACTGGACAGCTTACATTCTACCTATCAGTAGTCATTTTGGTATTAGTGCTTCTTTTTTATTCCTGGTGAGAGAATGAACATAGGGACATTATTTCCTGGAGACACTGATCACCAGAAAGTCTGGTAACTGTCTAACAGCTTGGAATTTGCGGTTACATATTGCTACTGGTGAGAGAAGGAGCAGAGGGCATTGATTCCTGACTGTCTCTGACTGGGCAGTGAGTGTCTGTGTGATTGATCTGGTTGCTATTCAAGGCATCTACCAGGAAAAGGCAACAAGTCCACAGACCCTTGCATTATCTGGAACAAGACAGTTGATCACCAAAGAGCCTGTGGCCTACCTCTCATCTAGGGATTGGTGCTACTGTTTTGCATCTTATGAGAGAAGAAGCAAAGGAGGATTGTATCACAGCAGTGTGAAGCTGTAATGATACCAGTGGTAGTAGTAGCAATAGTAGCCAGACAGTAGCCAATCTGGCAAATCCCCGCTCTTCATCATTCTTCAAAAGCTAATTCTTTTCAGTAACTACTGCTTGATTAGCTGCTGTCTAACCTAACTTCAGAATACCTTCCTAAATAGTTCATCAATAAACCATTGGGGCCTACTTATTAGTTTTCCCTCAAGTGTTTGTCAATGTCCTGCACAGAAGTACACCTTGAGTTGACACTTTTCTTGCAAAAGCATCCGTGAAATTTCACCAATACCTGGTTGCACTCAAGGCAAAAAGTTTGCAGTGGCAAGCACTGTCCCCAGAGCTGCAAACCAGATATTCCTAATTTTATTTTATATTCTCATTGCAACTGGAGTTGGGAAATACAGATCAACATGAAGAAAACCAGCAACTCTGAAATTAATGAATAAATCAGTCACATTTGTGAAACATGGCTGAAAAGGAAAAAATGGAAATATTGGACTTTTTTAATTTTGTTAAACTTGTAGGGGACTCCAAAGTGCTTGCCCTACTTCTTGTTAATAATGTTTGGAAGAACAATAAAGGGAAGAGGAGGGAAAGAGCAACTGCAAGTAAAACAATTTTTGTTCTTAACAGTATTTCTATGGAACATTTCATGGCATAAAGTGCATGTTATTTAGTAAAGCATTTTCAGTTATTTTTGTGTGTTATAAGGATACCAAAAGTAAATACATGCCTCTTTTTACTTCTTTTTTTATTTTTAAGAAATGTAGGCACTACAGTACAAAAAGAGAAGAAAACCTAGACAAAAGCATATTTAAGACAATAGGCTACAATCCTGGGTTGTTGAGGTGGGAGACGGGGTATAAAAGTATACCAATCATGAAATAGAGTTAATTGCATGAAGTAGGGCAAATGCTTTGGAGTCCCCTAAAAGTTTAACAAAGTCAAAAAAGACCAATATTTCCATTTTTTTTCTTTTTCACACATTTCACAAATGTGACTGATGCTTTGTAATCTCACATTTATTCATTAATTTCAGAGTTGCTGGTTTTCTTCCTGTTGATCTCTATCTCCCAACTACAGACTCTGGTTAATTTCCAACATACTTTCAGTTCTTCTAGTTAATTCATGTGATTGTTCTCTGTTGCTCAAGCATTTCTTTTGGAACACTGGAAAAGGTTTCACTGGCAAAGTCTCACTGTGAGCTTTATTATCAGAAGAATAAGATGAAGAGTTCCACTCTGATAGCTCACTTTTTGTTGGACAGACTTTTGTATTTACTCCTTAGCCTGTTCTGCTTCAAAAAATTACTTTGATCCTCCAGGGAAAAAAATATTCTGAACATAGTTGCATCAGCTTGAATCTCACACCTGCTTCTCGAAATTCCCGGATTGCTAGAATAAATTTGCACCTCTTATGCCTGGTGTACAGTGAGTAATAGTTTTTTACAAACACTCTACTTCTTCACCTTTTAGTACTTTACCCTTCTGCCACATTTTTTTTTCAGAATCAACTCATTCTGCTGGTAGGATTCCATCTTTACTAATACAGGTATTGGCTGCATCCTCATGGCTAGATTTGGAGCATACATGCGATGGGCTCTTTCAATTAACAACTCCTTCTGTGGAATACCAGTCCAATTGCTTACTTGTGCTTTCATAAAATTAATACGGTCTGTTCCAGTTTCTTTGGTACCACAGGAATTTGCAAGTTTTCCCTACATGCTCCGAACTCTAATTCTACCATTTGTAGAAACATCTCTTCTTGAGCAGTCTCATACGCAAACAGCCTTTTCTTCATTTCAGCCTCTGATTACTGCAGCTTTATCAGCATATCTGAATACTTGTTTAAAGCTTTTTCTATTTTTTTTTCTAGACTTTTGTTAGCTGCTTGAACTGTTTTTTGCTGAACTGCAAGATTCTTCCCAGCCAGTGTTTTCTCCTTATCTTTTGTGGTTGATTTTCTTTCATGTTCTCTAAATTTCTTGTTTGCTGGCATTCAGGCAGTGCACTTACTAGCCAGTAGCAGAAATTTACCCAAAAAGACAAATTAACTGGCCTTCTTTTTAGGAATTTCTGTTTTCACACTGGGAGAGCTGAAATAAAGCTGTTACTGAGTGTGTAGTCATCTTGGAATTTAACAGCTTTGACCTTATCCCTTTAAAGGTGAACACCAGTTTTGTTCCATTATTCAAGGGAACTCGTACATAACTACCATTACTAAGAGCTTTCTTCAGTTGCTCTTGCAGTGCTTCACTTCTTGTATCAAGTAATTAAATATGTGTAGCTGTTCACACTTCTAAAACACTTAGTCTTATCTAATGAATTGTGACTGTGATAAGCTCTTGGCCCTATATCAACATTAATTTTTTTATTATTTCAACTCATTTTTAATGGATAGCAAGGAGTAAAAAAGGACAAATGTAGGAGGCTGTTAAAATCAAAGGAAAGTACAAAATAAGTTAAATGTAAATGTATCCATCCAGACAGACAAATGTGGAGAGATACAACATTAAATTAGTCCCCAAAATATGGATATTAAAAGATAAGAACTGAGAAGTACCTTTATTGTTACCTTATCTGGTGTTTCCTATGATATCAGACCCAGGCATCATAACTGTACTTGAGAACAACACTTCACAGCAACTGGACTTCCAGGATGGCTGCACATTGAGTAAGAGCTTAGTTCTCTCTATCCCAGTTAGAAAACAAACTTAGCACAAAAAGTCAGTGGACTTAGATTGCTGGGTATATTTCAGTAACTGTCTAGTAAGTGCACTGCCTGGATGTCAGGAAAAAAGAAATACAGAGGACGTGAAGGAAAATCAGCTACAAAACACAACAAAAAAACACAGACTGGGAAAAATAGTATAGCTGTTCAGCAAAAAAGCAGCGCTAGCATCAGACATGACATGACTTCTAGTAACCTACAGGAAAGTATAAGGCAACTGCACACAGACCGGACTAAAATAAATGAAAAACTGATGGGAGTACATCAACTCAAACAATAAAAGGCTGGAAAAATGGAAGCTTTAAACAGATATTCAGATAGGTTGATAAAACTGCAAAACTCTGAGATCAAATGAAGAAAAGGCTGGCTGAATATGAGACTGCACAAGAAGGGATGCGTCAAAAAATAAGACAATTAAGAGGATACAGCATGTAGGGAAAACCTGAGATTTTCTGCTTTAACCGAGAAGCTGGAAGGAACAGACGGTATTAATTTTATGAAAGCACAAATAAGCAACTAGACCGGTACTCCAAAACAGGAATTGTTAAATGAATGGGCAAATCATGTGTATGCTCCAAACCTAGCTATAAGAAAGCAATCTCAACCTTTAATAGTAAGGATATAATCTTACCAGCAGAAGGAGTTGATTCTGACAAAACTGTGGCAGAAGGACAAAATACTAAAAGTGGGAGACAGCAAAGTATTTGTGGAGAATGACTACTCCATGTACACCAGACAGAAGAGGGGTAAACGTATCCCATTATTTAGGGAATTTCCAGAAGCAGGTGTGAGATTCAAACTGCTGTACTCGGCTATCTTCAAAATATTTTTTTCTGGAGGAACAAAAACATTTTTTGATGAAGTACATGATAAAGAAGAAATACAAAAGTTTGTTCATCAAACATTGACCCTTGAAACAGAAGTAAATTCTGCTTCTTGTTCTTATGGCAATAAAGACCACAGACTGTGACAGTAAAACCTTTTCCAGTGTTTCAACGGAGAATGCTTGAAAGAGGGGAAAAAAGCATAAGAGTTTATTAGAAGAATTGAGAGTACTTTGCAAAAGAAGCAGAGACAGTGTTTGGGAAAAGGAGATGAACAGGAACAGAACAAGAAAATCTATCTGGAAATACTGGAATTTCTTGGACTTTGTTAAACTTGTTGAGGACTTTAAACCATATGCCCTACTTCATGTCATTAAAGTTTGGAGAATAAAATAAGTAACTTGGAAACTGACAAATGTGGGATTACAAAGCAATAATTATATAGTTAATCATGGCAGAACAAGAACATCTGGAATTAATGGACTGTTTTGGAATATGTTAAACTTGTAGGGGGTCTCAAGTATATGCCCTACTTCATGCCATCAATGTTTGGAAAAAATACTCAGGAGAGGGGAAGAGTGAAAGTTAACTGTAAGTAAAACCATTTTTCTTAATAGTACTATTTAAATGGTGCAATATTTTCTTTGCATGCTATAAAGTTTTTTCAAGTGTGATGGGGACACTAATGTAAATAGGTGTTCCTATTTTTTTCTTTTTGTTTCTTTCTCCCTTCTGTCTTTCTCCTTGTTTGGTTTTAAGATATGTAGGCAATGCAATGTAAAAAGATCTGGTTAAAAGAGCATGACAAAAGAAAAATATTGTGCTTTTTCTCATTCTTGCACAGGAGAATGACTGGGTTAAGGCAATTTGCTTAATCTAGAAAGGGAGTAAATGAAAAAGAATATCGATAAGTATAAGGCTTTTTTTTTCTAGTAAACAGTTTTGTGTCTAGTTCTCATGTCTCTATCAGACAATCTGATAAAAGATAAATGGCTTAGAGAAAATGTTTTCTGAAGCATTCAAGTGCTTTCTCAGCTGACAGAGCAATAAAGATAAGACACAACTAGACAGCACTTAGTAGAACCACAGGCTATACCATGTGTCTTACCATGGATATCCTTTCTTTTAGGTTAGCTCAAGTCTATGTGTGGCTGTCAGCTGGAACATTTGTTCCTATTAGAAGGGCAAATCTTCAATATTTCAAGATGTACATAGTTTTGTGTGTTATAAGGTTAACAGGTTTTATGGTGGCATTGGGTGTATGTGCATTTTTTGTCTGAAAGTTTTCAATAAAGCAAAAAGTACTGCAAGATATGACATGGGCTGAAATGGAGATGACAAGAAACAACTGTATAAAAGATCGACTGCCAAACAGTACATACATGCAACACAAAAGCTGAAACTAGACATTTAACAAAAAAGCTTTCATATATAAAAGGTGGGAGTAATAATCTCTCAAGAATATGAAGTTTTCTATAATGTCTTTAAATGTTAATGGTCTCAAAAAGACAACATAGAAAGCAGTGAACTATGTTAAAAAATGTACAGTACAAATAGCTATACTACATGATACACACTTGGAAAGAACTGAAAATGTGAATTTGATAAAGAAAGGTTTTTGGGATGGTTCTTCAGAGGAATACCTGGGGCAAAGGAAGAGAAGATACTTACATTAATTGCAAGAGGGTAGTAATGGAACAGGATAAAAAAGACAATATTGGTAGAGTTGTAGTACTAAGGGGCAAGGGAGGAGGATTACACGGGCAAGTTTTTATATTCTACAGAAAACTGCTATAATGGAGCTGAAGAAAATTCTGGGAGAAATAATCAGCTTTCAGCAAGGAATATTACTTATACATGTGGACCGGAATTTGACTTGCAATAGTGAAGATGTGTCTGGGGGGTCAGAATGGAAAATATAACAAAGAAGGGTATCTTTTTAAAGAAATTTATGAACATATTTGGCATGAAAGATGTGAATTCAGTACTAGGAGTTCAGAGTGAATTTACATATTATTTCTCAAGATATAAAACGTGGGCTAGGCTAGACAGAATTCGCATTTCATAGGAACATGTGCATTTAATTTAAGGTCTTGATATTCACCCAATAACTATTTAAGATCATACGCCAATGATAACTAAAATAAAAACACAGGGTAATGAAATAAAAATGAGACACTGACACTTTCTCATCTATCTGTTGAAAAGAAATGAATTTAACGAATGGGTAGCTGAAATTATTCAGGAGCTAGAAGATAGAAATTTCTTCTGAAATACAGCTATGGAGTAGAAAAAAATTAAAGTGGAGTTTAAAAATAGGGTGGAAATAAAAGAAAGGGAGATATGGTTAAGAAGTAACAATAATTATTTAGAGGGATTGACAAATGTTAAATAATTGCAAACTAGGGTGAATCTCACAGAACAAGAAGAGCAATTGCAGAATGCTAAACAGAAAATAAGGGATTAGACTGATAACATGCATGAGTTTAGAAAGATTGCTGTTAAGCAACAGCTAAAACTCTACAGAACAAAACCTTTTAGCACAATGACTCAGGCAAAAGAAAGTAGCAAGGGCTATCACCAAGCTTAGGAAGCCTACAACAAGGAAGATAACAAGGGGTCCTGTAGAAGTATTAGAAACATTTCGGAAATTCTACAGTTTGTATAAAGCAGAGAAATATGGAACTCAAGAAAAGGTACAAATGGAAATGTCTATGGAAGAATTAAATATGACAAGGTTAGAGGTAGAGGAGGCTCAATTACTAACAGTTAGGATAGGAGGAGGTAAGATAAAAATGGTGATGTATAACCAATCTACAGGAAAGTCCCCAGAACAGAAAAGTTGTGTAAAATCTTACTGTAACGGCAGATATCCTTTTCTTCACTGTTGCAGTATTATTAACTCTAGGGGAATATCCCCACTAGAAGGCACCCAGCATTGGCCAGTATACAAAAGTCTTTTGCCACTATAGGGTACATGATATGTCTGAGGTCAGCTGCAGTCAGACGTAGGCCATAAAACAGACATGCACATACCATCCATGAGAACTGAATGCCCCAAGAAGATAGCCAAACAAGGATATGAGTGGTCAATACATTCAAGAAAGACAAGAGACCAGTGGAGAAGGCGGGAGGGGTAGAATACTGAGGCTGTAAAGAGAAGAATAGCTATGGTTATGGTAAGATTTTACACAACTTTTCTATGCCTTTCTATTCACTTGCTGCAGTATTCTTTACAAGACGGAGAATACCAGAGCTCAAGAGGGAAGGGAGGAGAATGAAGCACAGGAACTCTCTATGAAGTCATGTAAAATGGCTTTGTCAAAATTGGTTGTAGCTCTGGAGATAGCATCTAGCTTGTAACGTTTGGTAACGGTATGAATAGTAGACCAGGTGGCTGCTTCCAGGATGGCACCATTACCCAATCCTTTGAAGAATGCCTTTGATGAAGCCATAGCTCTGGTAGAATGGGCTTTCACAGGTGCAGCAAGTTCCTTTCCATGGTGAGTGTGGCAAAAGGACATAGTTTTAGAAATCCAAAAGATAGCTTGACTGGATGCAGGAAATCCCAGAGCCCTGGGCTGAAAATTAATTAAAAGCTGGTCAGATTTTCTGAGGGTTTTTGTCTTGTCCAGGTAATAGTTCAGTTGTCTGTGAAGATCAAGGGAGTGCAGAACCCTCTCAGTGTGACTTTGTGGCGAGGGGAAGAAGGTTGTTAATTGAACAGATTGGTTAAGTGATAACTCATTAACCACCTTGAGCATAAAGGAAGGGTTAGCTCTCAATGATAACCTGTCCTTATGAAAGACCAAGAAGGGGGAAACAGCCATCCGGGCTTGGAGTTCCGACACTCTTCTGGCTGAAGTCAGGGCTACTAGCAAGGCAGTTGTCCACGAGCAATGTTTGAGGGAGGCAGAAGCTGTGGTTTCAAATGGGGCAATATCAACTTCTCTAGAACAAAATTAAGGTCCCAAGAAGGAGGAATAGGTTTCCTGGGAGGCCTAAAGTTGGGGACACCTTTAAGAAATGGTTTTACCTCAAACCTGGATGCCAGAGGAGGAGATAAAGGCAGATAAGCAGAAGACATGTGAGCTTTAACTGATGAATAAGCCAGGCCAGCTGAAAGCAGTTCACACAAATATTTTAAAACTAGTGGTATTCCCACTGCCAGTGGGTCTTGGTTCTTAGAGTGACATCATGGCAAAAACCTTTTCCATTTGGAAAAGTAAGATTTCTAGTGTTGGGTTTTCTGGCCTCCTACAAAACACTGAGCACTTCCTCAGAGAAAAGGTGTTTAAAGACAATTAGAATTCTGTCACCCCCAGGGTCAGACAATTAGAATTCTGTCACCCCCAGGGTCAGCTGTAGTGCTGACAGGTGTGGATGCACAAGGGATCCTTTGTTCTGTGTGAGAAGTTCCACTCTGTGGGGTAATTTGAGGTGATGGCCCTTGGCTAATTGCAGTAGGAGGGGGGAACCAATGCTGTCTTGGCTAAAAATGTGGTCAGCAGCAAGATTTTTGGTTGATCCTGTCTGATTTTGAGCAGGATGTATGGTATTAGAGAAATGGGAGGGAATACATACAGGAACATCCCCTTCCACAAAAAGGAGAGGGTGTCCACTTTCCAAGCCAGAGGACTTGTGGCTCTGGCACAGAATTATGGAAGTTGTCTGTTCATGGAGGAGGCAAATAAGTCTATGTGTGGAGTACCCCACTGCTGAACTAGGTCCAGGAACACACATCCCTGTGAAGCATCAATTCATGGGATTGGGTCCAGGACCTCCTCAGAGAGCCTGCCATAAGGTTCCTGTTGGAAGGAATGTACACAGCCTGGATTGTCATGTTGTGTTGAGCCAGGAATTCCCACACTAGGAGAGACAGCCTGCACAGGAGGTAGGATATAGTCCCCCCTTGCTTGTTCACATACCAGAGTACAGTCATGTTATCTTTGAACAGTTTTAGTGCGCCTAGGCAAAGGAGGGAATGGAAGGTTTGTAAGGCTATCAGCAATACTCGCATCAACCTTATTCAACCTTATGTTGACATGTTCCCTTTTCTGTGAGAGGGACCACCTTCCTTGGACTGTAAATTTGCCCAGGGCTACAGCCCAGCCAATGTCTGATGCATTTGTGTAAAGTTCTTGGACTGGGTCTAGAGGATGTAGAGGTAGTCCTGGGTTTAGTTGTACCTGTTGTATCCACCACAGAAGTTCCCTCTTCATGGGATGGGATGAGGTATTCTACTAGATGACAGTGTTGGGTCCAGACAGATCTGAGGAACCAGTGGAATTTCCTCACAAGTAGCCTTGCCAGGGGTACCCTGGGTATGGCTGAGGCCATAAAACCTAGTACCCTGAGGAATTCCCTGGCTATAATGTGGTTTAATGGGAGGAGAGATTGAAAGAAGGCCTGAAGGTCCTCTGCCTTTTGGGGTGGTACAGACGTTTTTATTATGTGTGTTTGGATGTGGCATCCCAGCAAAATGCAGTCTTGGGATGGAGTGTGGGTTGATTTTCTGAAGTTTACTGTGAACCCCAGATTTCACTGGACGGTAATGGAAGTATGGAGGTTCTGCTGAAGAATCTGAGGATTTGGGGCCTGTAAGGTTGTTCAGGTATGGGAAAATCTGGATACCCAGGAGCCTACTGTGAGCAATCAATGGAGCGAAACATTTTGTGAAAACCCTTGGGGCTGTAGAGAGGCAAAAGGGCAATGCAGAGAATTGAAAGTGCCATGGACCCACAGAAAAATGTAAACATTTCCCGTACATGGGGTGAATGGGGATGTAGAGATAGGTATCTTTTATGTCTAGAGAGGCCATTAATCCCTGCTGGAGAAGCAGAGAAAAAGGGTTTGTAGAGTTAGCATTCTGAAGGAGGGAACCTTTAAAAAGGTGATGAAATAAGTCTATGATTAGCCTCAGAGGCCATCCTTTCTGGGTACTAGGAACATTCTTGAATAAAATCCTTTCCCTCTGGAGTCCTAGTCCTCTGTGTTTCTTACCTCCGCTAGAAGCTTTACTTTGTTGGTGCTGAGAACAGCTGTGAACAAAGACAGGTTTTGAGGAAAAATTCCTTTGGGCACCAGGGACACTAAAAGGTGCTTTAACTCAGAGTTCCTTAGATTTTTGTTGTAGGATTTTGAAAAGGGAAGCTGCAGCTGGCCCAAACAAAGGTGTATTGTCCACAGGGGCATCCATTAGTTTGGATTTGAAATTGTCTTGCAGTGGCTGAAGTCTAAGCCATGAGAATCTTCAGAGTACTGACCTGGTAGCAGCTGCCCTAGTGCAGGCTTAGCAGCTTAGAGCTCTAGTAGAAGAGTAGGGTTGGAGTAGATTTTGAAGTGATAGGATCTTATGGGGCTGGTTTACTAGTTTGTGGGCAAATGTGAGTTGATTCAGGTGAAGAAGTTGAGGGACTTCAAGCCAATTAAGTTCCCTAAAGTGAGTTGCAGTGGTGCCTACGGTAGGATACACCTGTTGTAAAATTTGCAATTTTATTGTAGCATGATTCCAGTTTGTTTATGTCAATCTGTCTAAGGTAGGTTAGTATGGGGGAGGCGTAAAGTAAGGTGGAGATTAACTGGGAGTTGACAATAGCAGTCCTGGCTGTCCTTGTTAGGTATTGTTTGTTTCTATAAAGTGCCCTGAGTTTTTTACAAACTTTTTTTATGGTAAGAGATATGTGGAGGTCGAATTTGAGATTGTTGTCAATTTCCACACCTAGGAGTTTGGTGTGGTCACATGGGGAGATGATGGTGTTGTCCTTGGCAAAAATGTTGAAAAGGGCAAAAGGTTATATAGATTTGGAGTGTTTTATGATAAGGAGTTTGGTTTTATTTGAATTGAGTAGAAATTGGGCATTGGAGAGTCAGCTTTCTACAGATGTGAATGACTCTTGTGTGATATTTTGGAGTTCTGGTAGAGTGGGGGCTGAGCAGATGAGCATGGAGTCATCTACGTATTGTACGAGTATGGCATGTTTGGTGGAGGTGTAAAGACTTGATTAAGAGGGAGAATAGCAGGGAGGCCAAGGATGGAGCCTTGGGGGACCACGAAAGAGACTGGGAGATGAGGGGATAGCTGATCTTCCAAACCACTGACTGCTGTTGGCTGGAGAGATAGCTATGGAACCAGTTGGTGAAAGAGTGTGAAAAGGAGAGATTAGTGAGGACAGAGAGAATATTGTGAGATACCATATCAAAAGCTTTTGATAGGTCCAGAAATATGGCAGAGGAGAATAAACCACTGTTTTTATGGTGCAGGATCGTGTCGGTGAAGCAAAGTAGGGCGGTGGTGGTGCAGTGAAATGGCCTGAAGCCATGTTGGGTTTTGGAGAGGAGATTGTTAGTTAATAGACAGTTTAGTACCTGAGAGTTAATACAGTTCTCATGAATCTTGGAGAGTGGGAAGAGGATGGCAATGGGGCAGTAGTTGGAAAGGTCAGTAGAGGAGCCAACTTTGTGTAGGGGAATGATGTGTGAAATCTTCCACCGAGTAGGCATGTAGCTTTCTGATATGGTGTGATTAATATGGAAATTGGATAGGCTAGGGTGTCTGCTGCTATTTTTAGGTATTCTGAGGGAAGGTTGTCAACTGCGAGTTTAGTGGTTTAAGTTTTGTCAGAAGTTTTTTATGTAGGAGGTGGGTACTGTGGAGAAGGTGAAGGAGGGGTGGGGGGTTGGGATTGTGTGAGGGCTAGTGGATGAGGACAGTTGTTTGGCTAGAGCTAGAATGGTTCAGTGAAGTGCATGTTGAAAGAGTCAGCTATATTGCTGTAGGAGGAGGGGATAGTAGGTGGGGGGGGAGCAGTTTAGGATGGACTGATAGTAAAGGGCTTTATCAATTTTTGTTTGTTTTTTTTACCTTGTTAGGCAGTTCAATGAAGGATTGTCTAGCAGTGGTGGTTTTAGCTTCGCACCAGTGTTCCCCATGCTTTGTCCCAGATTTTTCTAAGTCTCTGGGTGTTTTTTGTAGCCAGGTGGAGGTTTTAGTTTGACTCTGGCACATCTTAGGGGAGTGTGGGTGTTTAGGATGTTGAGGAATGTTGAATTGAAGAAGTGGATGGCTTTTTCTAGGTTGAGGTATTTTAGTAGGGACCAGTTACAGTTTCAGAGGGAAGAGTTGAAGGAGTGGGGATTAAAGTTTGTTGTATTGCAGATATGTCTATGGATAATTTGATTGGTATTTTTTACATGGTGTTTAGGAGGAAAGTGGGGTATGGTCACTGAGGCTGTCAGCTAGACAGCCTGTTGTGTAGGAGTGGGGATCTTTGTTGACAAGTATCCAATCGAGAATAGTGTGGTTGTTGGAGTTTTTATTTATAGGGGTGGGAGACTGTATTAGTTGGGAAAAAAACATGAAGATTTAAGTGAATGGTTGGGTGGATAGTGTTACAGGATAGTCAGTTAGTGTTAAAGTCACACATGATGATGGTTTCTTGGGGGGAGAGAAGGATTGGCCCAATTTAGGAGGTTTTCTAGAATAGGAATATTCTGGCCTGGGGTAGGGGGGCAAGTATCAGCCGATAATGTTTATGGTTTTATTTGAGTTTAGTTTGAGGTTGGTGTATATGACTTCTTCCTTTCCAATCGGGGGGGGGCTGAACTGTTGATAGTTTGAATGTTAAGGTGGTATTTAAACATGAGTGCTACGCTGCCATCTTTCTTTGATAGTCTATCTGTGCGGAGGATGCTATAGCCAGGGGATAGAATTTCCTCACTTTTGATGTGGGGTTTGAGGCAGGTTTCAGTTAGGAGGAGGATGTCAGGACAGTATGTTTTTATGGTGGCATGTAGGTCTTGGGTTTTATATTACATACGCTTCTAATGTTTAGGCACAGGATAAGATCAGATTTTTTTTGCTGTCTGTGATTAAGGAGAGGTGGGGGGGGTATTTTGAGGGAGGTTAGTGCTGGAGTTACGGGAGGTGTGACCAGGGTTGGGGTGGATGTCCCTACTACAGATTATAATTCTTCCAATAGAACTGGGTGGACTGGGATTACCCAATTTGAATGAGATTTTTCAGAGCAACACAGTTAAAGCTCCTACACACAGCACAAGTAGAAAACTATAATTCAATGTAGAAAGAAATGATGATGAAACAGGGAAGAATCTCAAGAAACAAGGAGGGACTGGGATTTTAGATACAGACATTTAAAGAGAATAACAACAATCATACAGTATATCATATTCATAAAGTAGCAGAAAGTATTCTAAGAACTAAGTCCACACGATAACAGAGAAAGGAGATTCTGCAGATAGGGATGACTGCAGTTAGGGATACAGACAACAGGCAAGAGGGGTCTGGAATTTATTGGACAAAACTGGCAAAGGAACCAAGGTATTGGGAGCAAATAACTAGAGAGGGAAAGGTACTAGAATGGAAAGATGTCAAGAACTTATTTGGACTGCTGGTTAAAGACTGCCTTCCCTATCAAGGATTGTTATCAAGGTATAGGCAAAGAGAAAGAAAGAATGTCATCCTAAATGAAAGACCAGCACTGGTAAGGTTTTTAGAAGAATCTAGAACACACATTGCCATTAAGAAAGGAATAATTAGTACTGGATATAAAATATTGCATGAGAAGTATAAGAATCAATCAGAGGAGGCTAGAAAGGATGGGGAAGAGAGAATGGATAAGCAATTCACAAAGAAACAATGGGGATATATGTATGTCTCCCAAATGTGCAACAAATCTAGAAGATTTAGGATCTTTGCTTGGAAGTGTTTACATAGGTATTTTTATGCCCCAAGTAGACTCTAATGAATTTTTCCTCAGGTAGACAGGAAATGCTGGAGGTGTGATGGGGAAGAAAGAGGTAACTGGGAATACATTTTCTGGAAGTATAATGAGTTGGCAGACTTTAAAGATTAACAATCATTGGATATATTGCAAGTGATGTATAATGTTTGCAGCTACAGTTGTGTCGGCATGGTTTGTAATGTATAATGTTTGCAATTGAGATTGTGTCGCTATGGTTTATTTTCATTATATAAATGTAATGTTGTCTATGTCACACATGATAACTTAATATTTCTTGTAAAAAAAAAAATTCACAGCAATTAACCAAGACAAGACCATTATTACTTCATCAAATATCTGTCAAAATCCAGCCTTCATTTGACATAAGACCCTTGCAAATGAACATTTTAAAATAGTGCAAAAATCAGATGGGCGCTATTAGTAAGATAATGCCAGTATTCAGATACTGGCAATGATTCAACAAGGCAAAATGAAGCCAAGCAGTAAAAATTGAGACTTCTGCACAACACAGATGTCCAATTAGTAGAAGTCTTCACAATCTGCACAATGCAGATGGTGTCTCCTTCCTCTTAGATGTCCAGTAAGTATTCATAATCTTTATCTTCCGGAAATTATTTATTTTGAGAAAACTATATTTTATGAAAAATTTTCAATTGATCTAGAGGGAATTTTTCATCAGTAGATAATAGAAACATAAAAAAATATATGCATACAGTATATTGATTCCCTCTTGAAAATCTAATGCTTGGTAGAGAAGCTACTTTACTGGATACATATGTTAGCTGTTAGGGTACTGTTTATCAGACTTCCATTTTAGAGGAACTCCCAAAAGATATACAATCTATTATACAGAATAATACTTTTAAGATAAAACAAATGTAGCCACAGTGTAACTAACTGAAGCTCACACAATGCAATGTACATATGATGCTGTAGACCTTTCATTAAAGAGTGCTACACAATGGATACTTTTGAGCTTAGGACAGTTCTTTACAATAAGGATACTAGACCTAGATTACAGGAAACTCCAGTGACAAATACGGTCAGATTCCAAAAGAATTACTTTCAGTGTAAGCTTGCCCTGACTCAGAAAGATTTGTTTTTGGGTGCAAGTGATTTACTTCAGTGTAAGGCCTACCTACAAGTCAATCTTACACTGGGGCCAGATGCCAGAAGGCTTGGTTTTGGCATAAGTGGCTTACTCCATTGTATACAAAGTTCCAACTCTGGTGTTTGTAGATCTCAGAAAGCAAACAACCATCTTCCTTTATATCACCGACAGCTATATAGATGCAAAGTCCACAGTTGGTAAAGTACAAACAGTTGTATTTATTCCTGTCTCTGGGGAACAACAACCCCTTCAGCATGAGGGACATTAGCCAACGTCACCCTTTCAGCATAAGTGACATTACTTGAAAACAAACATTCAGTTCCAGTGACTGCATTCCCTACTCAAGGTCAAGAAAACAAAGGGTAAACAAGTCCTTACACATTTCTATCAGCAAGATGTACCCTGGGAAAAGAGCTATGGACAGGAAAAGTACTCTGATATGTTCAAGAAACTTGTAACAGAAACACCTATATTAAAATATTATACTACAAAAAAGCCAACTACATACTTCTCAGCTGTCACTGATTTTAACTCAAATTTTAGGTCTGTCCCTCAAGACTGGTGATTGATGGAGAAAAGGTAAAATTGCACTTAAATAATGACAGCAATTAGAGTTTAATCAGAATTATACACTCGTTTTAGTTCAGAAAATGTATGGTAATTCACATGTTGTTATTCTGTCAATGTCTCAAGTTAATAGTGCTAATATTTTAAAAGTGTCCTTAATTGTCCCTGATTATTTCTGGATTTGTCCCTGTTTGGTTGAGAGCCATATATGGCCAACTGAACTGCAAACAGATTCAAGTCAGACTGATATAAAGCAGCAATTTTACAGGAAAACAGGTCAGCTGCAATATGGGTAAGAGCATTTAGAAATGCATAGAATTGCTAACAGTAGTATATAGATGTGATTTGAGAAATTACATGACCATACTTACAACAAAAAAGTATAAACAACTAATAAATGCTTACAGAGCATGAAAATCTTTTTACAAGCCACCTCAAATAGTACACTGCATGCTACTTAATCTGTAGAATTATGACCTAAAAGTGAAACACAGACCAGTCAGAGCTGCCAAGTGTCAGATATTTTAACAACACAGCCATACAGATCTGATCATGCTTCATCTTGCTCTTTACAAATGCAGCAGTCTCTGGGCTAAACACCAGTGAAGTATTGAAAGGGGTGTCAATAAATGAGGCTTCATTGTCATCTATAACAAAAAGTTTAGGTAAGTCAGGGTTGCCAGAGAAATAAAATTCTGGATCCACAGCAATGTAATCCACCTGGATCATAAGGCTGTCTATGGTGACAGCTGTGGATGGCCAGGCCTTAAGTGCCTTCTTCAAAGAACCATCATGTATTCCATTACATAAAATGCTGCATTTCATCTAAATCCCTCTTAAAATATAGTTTAACTCAACAACCTGAAAGACAAGATAAAGGATACAAACATGTATTTTCCAAACAGGTACAGAGTGCTGAACTCCTCATCGGGGAAAATGGATGGCTGGGAGATTGTCTGCTAATGAAACATTAACACTGGAATTTATGTGCCCATTTGTCTACTGTGAGATTGTAAGCAAGTCACTTAGACAGTAGTCCCAATATTTCAATGAAAATAGACCTGATCCCAGTTTAAGAAGCTGTTTAAGAGTATAAAAATAAAAATTCCAGGAAGGGTTCCTGGTCTTGTCTACACATTTTTGTATGTACTGGACTCAGGAAATCCTGATAAAAGATTCAGACTACCTTTAATACTCTGTCACCCTAACCTCAGCACACTGCACAGCCATATTTCAAGTCATCACATAACTGCTCATAAATGACCAGCTCGCTGCTGACCAGTCATTTCTGTGTTTGGGTTTATGGACATTGATCTACTGTTGTGACTTCTAAATACATTACCTATGAGTTGATGCTTCCTTGGATGTGATACATATTGAGACTTAGGGAGTCAGGACAGTGCTCTCCATACATCACAAGGAATGCAGAGGGGGCCTTAGCCCAGTAGAAATGCTGCTCTTACTGTGTTTTCACTTTTAGATACAAAGAAGTCAGACTTGCTGGCAGGTCCAAAATAAGTCTGGAGCAGATTGTACCTGAGCTCAAAAAGTAGTTCCAACTGCACAGATGGTGGTGTAAATCCTAAAGGGAAGCTGCAGGAGGAGATAGAACTGGAGTATATCAAACGGTATATTTTCATTTTCTAGTCATTGCTTTTTTTGTCAGCCAATAGCATTAAATGTAGTAAGGCCTTAATATGGCTACACAATTCATATCCTATATTCCCAGCTCAAAAGAATCAGTTCCCTAATTACATCAATTTGTCCTCCCAACATTTCTGATAAAGTACAACATTTTTAAAAATCTGCCAACTCAGTACATGCACCCCCAAAAATTGTTCCCAAATACCTCTGTCTTTCTCATCACAGCTCCAACAACTGCTATCCACCCAAGAAAAAAATTCCTATAAAGTAATTCTGGAAAAAAAAGTCTTCTTGGGGTACAAAATTACCTATTTAAATACTTTCAAGCAAAAATCCTAAAAAGTAATTATTTTTCATTTTGTTAACTGGGTAGGTAGTGTGGTCTGTAGACCCTTTTCAGTCACAAGGCAGAAAGAGTAGAATTACTGTACAGTTGCTCGAGAATACAAAATGCGAGTTTGGCAGACAATTCGGTAAAAATTTACTTTGTGTTTCAGATGAAAATTTATATAAATTAAGTCTGATGTGAGCAGTGTGCAGGGAGAGTTCTACCAATTGTCATAGGAGGAGTTCAAGGTTGCGTCATTTGTAAGATGTTCTTTCAGCTTAACTTTGGATGCTTGGACTTTGGTTTGTTTTCTGGTGTTGAGTTCTGGTGGCAGGTAGTTCCACTCTGTGAAGTTAAGCTTAGAAAGGGCTCTTTCTCCTACTGATGTAGTTACAGCCATTTGCTCTTCCAACATTTCTGACAAAGTACTCTGTAGGACAAGGACGTTTTTAAAATCTTTCAATTCATTACACTCTCAAAAAAAGGTCCAAGTTACCTCTCCATTTTCCATCACAACTCTAGCATTTGCTGTATACTTGAACTAATTTCTAATCTGCTTGGGGTATAAAAATACCTATGTAAACACTTCATGCAAAAATCATAAACCTTCTGAACTTTGCCACATACTTGGAAGCCATACAGATGTCAACCCGGTGTTCCTTTATAAACCGCCTTCCCAATCTTTCCTCCCAACATGTTCTAACCTCCTCTGACTGATTTGTACAGTTATTATGCAATACTTTACATGCCCTACTAGTAATCCCTTTTAATAGCAGCTTCTGATCTAGACTTGGACTAAAACATTTCTTGAGCTGGTCTTTCACTTACTCCTCCCCTATCCTTTTCTCTTTGTCTGTACTGTGGTATCAATCCCTGACAGGGAAGGCACTCTAACATGCAGACCAAACTTCTGTTGGCCTCATCCCATTCTTTTACCTTTACCTGTCTAGTTATTTCTCCTAACACCTTGGTTCCTTTACCAGTCTTCTCCAGTAAATTCCAGCCCCCTCTTGCCCACTTTCTGTACCCCTAATTATGTCATCCCTACTGACAATATTTCTTTTTTTTATTCCCATGTTGGCTTAGCTCTTAGAATACTTTCTGCAACTTTACAGGTTCATAGGTAGGTACTAGGCTATCTGCCCAAAGGCATTTATAAGCCTAGCCAGAATGTGTTGGCTTTCGCCACCCCCTTAGATAAGTTCCCTGTGCTTCTATCCAGCAGAGCCACTGAAGTGATCCCCGGGGTAAACTTTCTGTTTCCCATCCACTAGTCAAGGTTTCTCTTGAAGAGTGTTAGCGAGGAGCTCTGCCTAATGTAGATTGGAATCTTGTTCCAAAGCATGGGAAGCCTCTGGGACAGGAATATATCCCTCCAGCACGTCCTACTTATTGTTGCAGTGAGGTTTAGATCCCTAGAGCGTGTGGCTCGTGGGGATAAGGTTTTCTTTAGGTGGCGCATGTCCATCAATTCTATGCAACTGAGTACAGCTGGAGTTTCTTCAGTCGAGCTGCATAGGGCATCTGTTTGAGGCCAGTGACCCTATTGGTGAGGTACTTCTGTGGTCTTTCCAGCTGTTGCAGGTGTCTTATAAGGTACACCCCAAATGGGGCGTTGTACTCTATGATACTCTATGATGGGTCTGATAAGTGATGAGTAGAGGGGCACAATGACCTCTTTCGATCTGAATGTGAACCTTTTTGTGATTAGGTGGGCCACACAGAAGGATTTTCTAACCACTTTGGCAATGTGATCATCAAAGGAGAGATTACTATCTACTTGGGTCCCCAGATCTATTATTACGTTTTTCATATTTGGGGGACTACCACCTATGTGGTAGTTTGTGGGTACTTTGTTTTTTCCAAAGGGGATGACTATACACATTTTGGCATTTAGCTTGAGGCCATGATTTTGACACCAGGTATCCATCTCAGTGAGACCCTTTTGTAGGATGTCTGTTAGCCGGAGAGTCAATTATAACCCCTAGTTTGCAGTCGTCTGCAAACTTGGTCAGCCATAGTCCTCCTGTGCTTGCTTGTACCTCTGAGAAGTATATGCCGAACAGGAGGGGTCCTAGAACTGAGCCCTGGGGAACTCCACTTGTAACCGGTTTAGAGTCAGACCTAGCTCCCACAACTCTCACCATGTGGGTTGTGTCCGTGAGCCAGTTGGCAACCTATCTTGTGACATAGGGGTTTTTGTTCAGGCTGGTGAGCTTGTCTATAATACCAGAATGGGGAATGGTGTCGAAGGCCTTTGCGAGGTCTAGGTAGGCTGTGTGTACCACCTTTCTTTCCCTCATCTATACCCTTGGTAACTGTCTCAAAGAAGTCCATCAGATTTAGGAGGCAAGATCTGCCCTTAACAAAGCTGAACTGGGTAGGGTCCAATGTTTGGAGGTTCCCAATGTCTCTGTTAATGAATTCCATGATGATGCACTCCATAGCCTTGCAGACCAAGCTAGTCAGGCATATAGGGCGATAGTTCCTGGGATCTGTTGCGGCTCCACCTTTGTGGAGTGGAATAACCATTGCTGTGTGCCACTCTATGGGTACGTAGCCTGTGGAGAGGTTGAGTTTGAACAGTGTGTTTAGGTGAGGGGTTAGTTTGTTTTTGAGCTCGTGTAAGACGCAGCCTGGGACACCGTCCGGTCCAATTGATGCTGTGTTTTTGGCTTTGGAGAAATAAATTATTACTAATTAATAAAATATTATGAAATAATATTCTGTATGGTTGTTATTCTTCAGAATATGCATCCAAAATCTTACTTTATCCTTATTTCTCAAACTTCCCCCATATTCCATCATCATCCCTTTCTACCCTAATATACAATCTTCTGCTTGCATCATGTATATGAGCCTTAACTGCGTAGCTCTAATGTATACATTCAAATCAGGTCATCCTAAATCATCTTGTTCTGTGGGGAAGGATCACCTTATCCCACTTAACTCTTGTCCTCCCAAATAAATTCCTTCAACTCTTTACTAATTACTGTCGAGAACTTCTCTGCTTAATAAAAATATGCTTGATCTGTATATAAACAAAAATGGCTAAAATATTTTCACTGCTTGTATCTTACAATATCTTACAGTATCTTGTATCTCTATAATCAAGAGCTACCAGCATCTCAATTTTTGTATTATCATTTAAGTCTCTTTCCCTGTATCTCCAGCTGCCACAACATAATCCTGAATCATTTTTAAACCATACTCCTAAACACTTCATCTTATCATGTCCTCATAAACATGTGTACTGCTCAACCACTTCATGTACTCATGTGTCATGGTTTGCTCTAACCTTGGTTTAATCTTCATTAATTTTACATCTGAGAAAAACTTGAAGACTCAGAATATTGCAACACACTGAAATGTCTTTTTCTGGACTCAAAGTACAAAATAATACAATTTGCAAATAAGGTTAACTTTTCTTGATTACTATACCAGTTATATTTGAGAATCTGAGAGTCCCTTACTTTTTTTGCTAATGGCTCTAAATATAAGGCAAACAAAGGGAAAGAAGTCAAATGCTTTTCCTCCATCAAGACCAGCTAAACAGTAGTAGTATTTCTTCTTGCACTCTGCTTCCCTCTGAATCATCACTGTTCATCTAATGTTGTCATATGTTTACCTTCCCTCTACAAAACCACAATGATCCATATGTCCAACAATTTTGGCAATGACTTTGCCATTCCCTTAGCTATTATACACATATAAAAATTTTACAGTCATGGTTTAAAAACTGATATGCTTTTACATGAAGCTGTGTCTAAAGGGTCTTTACCTTCATTGAGTAATACAGACACCAAATTTTTCCCCCAATATGCTGGTGCACCCCTTAAAATACTGTTAAACAAAACCTTCAAGATCTTTATCACTTTCCTCTACTTCTAGACTTAATTATTTTTCAGCAGAAAATAGCAACGGTACATTGAAGCACTACTTGAATAACCATTCAGTAAAACAGAGTCACATTTATTTTCAGGTAAGTGCTTTCACCACCGAATGTGGCTTCATCAGACCATTTACAAGTAAAAATGCACAAACAACCAAACACTTCCATATATACATATCACCTCCCCCTCATTAAATTCAAATATTTGTTGTAGCAAATCATTTAATTACAAAATGCCCCCTAAATACTGAGCGTCATGAATCATCAGCGTATACACATCAAAACAACAAACTAGCTGTCTAGTTGCTTATGTATAAATCGCAACACAGTAGTAAGAATTGCAACATAATAATAAAAGTTTGCCACATAGTAAAATCATTTAAACAATCAAACTCATTCTACTTTAAAATACAAGTTGTCCATAACGGCATGTCATTTGTTGTGCATTTATAGACCCCATCGCATCAAGTATATCAGAACACTTCTTATTCAAGACGACCAATGAATTTTATATCCAAGTCTTACAAAATAAAAACATGATGTAACTAAAGTTTGATTGCAGCTGTTCAACTTGTAACGCTTATATGCTGTCAGAAATCAGCTATAAACAGTTTTCACTTCATATCGTTCATGTAAACAGCAAAATATACATTGCATAGCTTCTATTATGCAAGTAAAAACAAACCTTTCTATGCACATCAGTGCTACATTCCATATTGCAGCCCAATCTAAGCTTATCAAGTTCACATTTAGGATATAGCTCCTTTCAGCGTGAATGCATACGCACTCACTCTATTATGTGCTTCACAAATGCGCTGCCGGCGTGACATCATCACGCTATATCCCCATTTTCTAAATGTAGCTAAATGAATAGCTCATTATAAGCTACTTACTAAAAGCATTTTATATATATATATATATATATATATATATATATATATATATATATATATATATATATCTATATAAAACCTAAATCTAAATCATATTTGAATATTACAAGATCGTTCTAGTTATATACTTTAAAATTTATGCAAAGATATATAAGCAGATCTATTATATGTTCCAGATATAAGATGTTATACAAAACTAACACTACTATTCATCACTATATAACATGCCCTATAGAAATATATTACTATGGCATCTAATCAATTATTACTATTGCTATAAGCATGTATCTGTGTCATCAAATTAGATTTTATTTATTAAATAAATCCATAAAATAAGAAATAAAATATATAAATATACCCCTAATTATTAATTTACTCTTCATATAAGAATATTTTACAACTAAACAGAGTATCTATGCTCTGTTTTCATGCCATCGCTTTATACCATTCATATTACACATACTATAAAACTTAATCCGAATACACATAGTATCAGAATATATATCACAACACACCTATCTATCTTTAAAAACAATAATATACATATATTAATACATAACCAGAAATCCACAGAAAAAATAATAAAACATATAATCTAGACTGTGTGCAGTAACTTTAACATAAACAAGCTGATCATGTATTCCTTCTAAGTACATGTTCTTACAAGTCTGACCCTATGGTTACATCTGTAGGTTCACTTATATACACACTTCTACCCACATCTACACACTACTAAATGACCTTAATCAGTCATAGTGTAGGGCCAATTTTTGTGTATTGTTATACTACAAATTATTGAATAAATATGAACCCTACATCCCATACTACCTAGTGTACATACATTTACCACTATTTCCGAGGTAACCCCCTTGCTTCCAGTACACTCCTCATAGAGATTTTTCCATTGAGACCTAGTCCTTTTTCAGCTCTGAGCTTTACAATCCATCTAAGTTCACTCTTTTCAGTAGGATTTATGATATTCCTTATCCTATTTCCAGGGCTAACTTGTTCTAGGCCTATAAATTTAAAATTATGGTTTAAAATACTAATTTCATTGTATTTAGAAGGTGCACTGATAGAGTCCCTGTACTTTATACTGTTGGTATGTTCCCTCATATGCTCCTTAAATGTTCTATTAGTTTTGCCAACATAGAATCTTAAACAGCAGTCACATTGCGCCAAATATATTATAGATCTACTATTGCAGTCCATTAAATTATATACTTTATGTACTACCTGTGTTTCAGGGTGTACAAACTGATTAGTTTGTTTAATATATTGGCACATATTACAGTGACCACATTTTTTAGTTCCTGTCATTGTCAAACTGGTAGGAACGGTTATTTCTTTCAGATAACATAGTAACCTTTTAAGATGTTTCCTATTCTTAAAACAGAAATTAGGTTATTCTCCTACTACTGCTTTGATTTTATTATCAGTCATTAGCAATGGTCAGTGTTTGTAAAATACATTATTAACTTTACTTATGTCACTAGTGTATGGTATAGTGAGTTTAACTGGATTCACTCTATTTTGCATTACTGTTGAATTCCCCACTTGTAAATCCATATTAGGGTCTTTAGAGAAATAAGGCTTAGCTCTACCATTTCTCATTGTTCTAACTTCTTCTAGTACTGGAACCACTTCTGTGTCTTGATATCCTCTTTTATATAAATTGCCCCTAATTGAACAAGGCCTTCATTAAACACAGTGTCCTGATCACTCAAACATGATACACGCATCCCCTGTCCTTTCACTATGTTCTTAAATGTTTTTCTTGGGTGCATACTTGACCTATGCAGATGTGTATTGGTATAACAATCCTTCTGATATATCCTAGTCTCAAATGATCCTTGCTCATTTATTGGGACAAAAATGTCTAAGAATGCTATCCCCTCTGTAGTATACTTCAGTTCAAACTTCAAAAAATTTGTTGTATTTTCTACTGTTTCTACAATAGTTGTAAGTAACGGGAGGGGATCTACCCATACAAGGAAAATATCATCCACAAAGTGGCGATAAAAACTCACATATTTCTTATATAGCTCTAATGGAAACATACATTCCATCTCCTACTGTGCTATAACTGCATTGGCGTAGCTATTGGCACAAGTGCCCATAGCTACGCCTTCACATTGGAGGTAATATATACCATCAAATACAAATACAAGTCCATAAACAAACAAATAGTATCTATCAGTATTTTATTATATCCACTTTTCATTGTAAGGAAATTCCTTATTAGATGTAAACCTTCCACATTAGGGATTAAGGTGAATAAAGATGCCACATCAAGTGTTACTAGATATATATTCTCACTATTATTTGGCACCTGATTCAATGTAAAAAGGCCCTCCAAGAAATCTTTGGAATCTTTTAATATAAAAAGAAATGATGTACCTACCATAACGTTCCATGTTAGTTGTCTTCATCTCGCCTTCTTTCTTACGGGTTGGGATCGGAGCCGATCCTCGGCTCTGACTCGGCCATCTTCAATAGCTCGAGAGCTGTTTACTGGCTCGAGGCTACCCCTTATCCCATGATGCCTAGCAATAGCTACCCAGATCTCATTTGAAATAGCTAACTCCAGACATAGGAAGAGAAAAACTAGTCCAAAACAAATAGGTTGACTATACCTGCCATATTCTCTAAGTCAACAGAGGAAACAAACCAGAGAACACCCAGCCAGTGAAATAAGAACTCCTCTCGGTCCAATAGGACAAAGGGACGGAGGGTGGGACGCAAGAAAGAAGGCGAGATGAAGACAACTAACATGGAACGTTATGGTAGGTACATAACTTCTTTATGTTAAGTTGTCTATCTCTCCTTCATTCTTGCTGGTTGGGACAGTGTCCCTAGCACCTAATATCCTGGGTGGCTCATTGGAACAGACTCTTCAGAACAGTGGAACCAAAGTCAGCTTTGGTCCTGGAGACCATATCCAGCTTGTAATGAGAAATAAAGGTATGAGGATTTGCCCACGTAGCAGCTGCACAGATAGAATCCATGGGCAGCCTAGACTGGAAGGCTACAGAGGTGGCCAAGGCCCTAGTAGAATGACCTTTCGGTTTGATAGATAACTCTTTGTTCCTTAACTGATAAATGAAACAGTGAGACAACCATCTAGATAAGGTCACCTTGGAAACTGGGAGACCTTGTTTGCCTAAGGCATAAGAAAGAAATAGCTGGTCCGAATTCCTTATTTCCTTAGTTCTGTGCAGGTAAAAACGCAATTGTCTATGAATGTCCAATTGGTGTAATTTGTACTCTGCCTTGTTGGTGTGATTAGGGAAAAACACAGGAAGGTCTATAGATTGGTTTAAATTATTTTCTGAGCAGACTTTATGAAGAAAAGAAGGATTAATCCTCAGAGCAACCCTGTCCTTATGAAAAACCAAGTATGGAGGATGAACACATAGTGCCTGAAGTTCGGAGACGTGTCTGGCTGAAGTAATAGCTACCAGAAAGAGTGTCTTCCAAGATAAAAACTTCTGATTCAAAAAGGGCAGAATTAAGGAAGCTAGGACCAAATTAAGGTCCCAAGGAGGAAGGGGATCTCTCACTGGAGGCCTAAGGAGAGACGTCCCTCTCAAAAAAGCTTTACAGAGCTTATGAGTCATAATGTTAGAATTTGACAACCCAACATGAAAGTTAGAAATGGCCGCTAATTGAACCCTGATCGTAGCAGAAGCGGACCCGGAATGAAAACGTTGTGCTAGGAATTCCAGAATTTCATGGACTGGGGCAGAAAAGGGATCTATGTTCCTAGCCTCTGCCCAACAAGAAAAACGTTTCCATTTACTAGCATAAGTTTTCCTGGTTGTGGACTTGTGAGAGGAGACAATAATCTCAAGTACAGCCGGGGAAATGCTGGGAAGCCTGGCTAAGGTTAGAAGTGGAGCAACCAAGCTGTGAGCTGGAGAGTTTGGAGAGATTGATGCAACATGCCTGACTGATGAATCAGTAGATCTGGAATCGGGTCCAGAGTCCAGGGCTGATTGAGAAGGTAATGGTGCAGGAACGGGAACCATATCTGTCGAGGCCAGTAGGGTGCAATGAGGATCATTTTGCAACCCAACGATATTGCTTTCTGTATGAGTTTCAGTATCAGGGGAAATGGAGGTAAGGCATAAAGAAGTCCCCGAGGCCAATCGTGGACTACAGCGTCTCTGGGTGTGTGACCTGGAAGTGGAAGAAGGGAGAAGTAGTTGCTGCATTTTCTGTTGAAGGGGGTGGCAAAAAGATTGCAGCAAGGCTGTCCCCATTTGTGGAAGATAAGATCTGCAACTTCCTGATTCAGAAACCACTCATGAGGCATGAGGATAGCTCTGCTGAGCCTGTCCACTATGATGTTGGACCTCGCAGGGATGTGCGTCGCAATCAGAAAACGTTGGGAGGAAATCGCCCACTGCCACAGTCTGAGTGCTTCTCGACACAGGGGGTAGGATCTGGTTCTGCCCTGCTTGTTGATGTACCACATGATTGACATATTGTCTGTTTGAATTGCAATGATCCTGGAAGGAAGAGAGTCCTGAAGGGCTTACAACACTAGGAGCACGGCTCTCATCTCTAGGACGTTTATGTGCAGATGGTACTCATGAGGTTGCCAAGTGCCTTGGACTGTCCTGCCCAGATAATGCCCTCCCACACCCTATCAGGAAGGCGTCTGTGGTCACTGTGGCTACTGGAGGGGGCTGAATGAAGGGTCTGCCCTGAATCAATAGTGGGGAGACCATCCACCATGAAAGGTGCCTTTTGCATGCTTCTGTAATCAGGATCATGTGAGACATGGGCAGCTCTTAGAAAGACCACTGTGTGAACAGAAGCCACTGAAAGATCCTCATATGAAAGCGGGCCAGTGGGATTAGAAGAATGGCTGCTGCCATGGAACCCAGAGTTTGAAGGACGAACCCGACTTGGATCTTTTTGCTCTGCATTAGAATCTGTACTTGCTGATGAATTGTAGACACCTTTTCTAGCGGTAGCCTTGCAAACACGTTCCTTGTGTCTAAGTCTGCTCCTATGTAAGTGATAGATTGACAGGGGAACAAGGCAGATTTTTTGAAGTTTATTGTAATACCTATCTGGGAGCAGATTGTGATTGTGTAGTCCCTGGTTTGTAGGAGTTGATGCCTGGTAGTAGCAGTGAGGAGCCAGACGTCTAGATATGGAAACACCTGGAATCCTAGATGTCTCAGGTGAGCCGTGACCACTGCCATACATTTGGTGAACACCCTGGGGGCTGTGGTGCGACCAAAGGGCAGAGCTCTTAACTGATAATGACTGGCTCCCAGCCGAAAGCGAATAAATCTCCTGGAGCGCCTGTCCATCTTGATATGGTAGCACGCGTCCTGAAGATCTATCGAGCACATCCAATTGTCCTGACCCAGAAAGGGTAGAATGGACTGTAGCATGACCATCTGAAACTTTGTTCTTTGTACAGACCTGTTTAGTCTGCTGAGATCCAGAATCAGTCTCCAGTCCCCTGTCTTTTTTGGTACCAAAAAGAACCTTGAGTAAGTTCTGGATCCATACTGGTCTGCCGGGACTTCCTGGATGACTCTTTTTTTCTAGCAGTTTTGAAACTTCTATTACTGCTTGGTCCTTCAGATTGGGTGGAACATCTGGAACGGATTTCTTTGATGGTAAGGGGGGTTGATGGAAGGGAATTTTGTAATCTCCGGATATAATGGACCATACCCATCTGTCTTGTGTTAAATTTTGACAGGCTTTTGGGTACAGTGAAAGTCTTCCCCCGACTGCCTCCAGAGGTGAGCAGCCGGGCAACCCTTCAGGGATGCTGAAAGGGCTTATCAGAGAAAGATTCTCTGTTGCCCTGGTTCTGCAGACCCCTGCTGCCACGAGGGCGGTGTCTGTTATTATTGTTTCCCCCTCTGCCTCTGGAGGAAAAATCGCTGTGTGTGTCAGGCAAGGCTCCCTGGGATTTTCGGAACCACATTTTGCCACTCTTCTGACCTTTGGGGTAAGGTCTAGAGGGAGTGGAAAAACTGACTCCCACGGCAGAGAGAGTCTTGCCTTCTTGCTCACACCTAGTCAAAGTGTCTTTCACCTGTGGTCCAAAAAGAAAGGAACCATCAAAGGGGGTGTTGGTGAAGGATGCTCGAAAGGGTTCCGCAAAGTTACACAGCCACATCCATGCATGCCTCCTAAGGGCCACCCCCGTATCTGCGGCTCTACTCGCACCATCGGCTGCATAAGAAATGAGCCTCATGGAGGAGTTAACTACAGAATTAAGCGTCGCCAGCTGGGAAGCTACTTTAGCTTGAGCTCCCTCAGCTGATGGATCTTGAAAGGCATCTCCAAGCTCTTTAAGGAGATCCCTCTGAAGCTGGGTAAAATTACATAAGTAGTTCAGTGACCTCATAGAGAAGGTCGCTGAGGAGAACATTTGCTTCCCGTATCTGTCCATTGTCCTAGACTCCTTGTTAGAAGGATGGACAGACGAAGAGGTCTCCGCTAACTCTTTTTTGGTGGCTGCTGCTACTACCATGGCATCAACAGGAACACCTTTGCTAAGGAAATGCTCATCCTGGGGTGCTGTGATGAATTTACCAGGTCTCCTCGGAATTGGTTCCACTGTATCTGGAGCTCACCAAGCCTTTCGAGCCACCACTGTCATAAGTGGATCGGAAGGCAGAGAAACCCAGGAGGTGGAGGGTCAGGAACCGTAAGTATCCAGAAATACAGACTCATCCTCGGTAGGGGCTAGAGGATTCCAGTTCCCCCGCTGCTTAAGCATTTCTAGGATGTCCAAGAAGGAAACATCTTCAGAGGGGGATCTCAGGGACCCTTCCGAACCATCTAAGTCTGTATCAGAAGTGACAGACTCGGGGGAGTCAACGTGCTTCCTCTTGCACTTTTTGTTATGAGGGGGCTCTTCTGAATGATCAGGGGAGGCCTTGGAAGAAGAGGAAACACCCAATGGGGTGTCCTGGAGCATCAGTTCCCTACGCTTGGGGCCTGGAGGAGGAGCAGAGGTTGGCACGGGCACTACAGGGGATGGAGCCAGTGGGGCTGATAGTGGAGATGACTCAGTGGCCAGCACACTCATGACATCGAAGGCATCCCTGCCACAATGCAGAGAAAGCTCTGGTTCAGAGGAACTAAGAATCTTTCTCCACACCTTGGGAGACGGCTCAGAGGCCGATGTAGGAGGCGAGCTCACCTGCGCTGAAGCTCCGAGAGGGAGAACAGGGTTGGACAAGGGTCCGATGCCACTCGCCCCCTCAGAGCCGACGAGGGAGCCTCGGTGCCCAGATCTCTGGATGGACGGCACCACTGAGGGGATCGGAGCCGACGTCGGAACCAAAGGAGATAGAGTTATCGGAGCCGACGGTTCCACTACTCGAACCCCAACGAACTCAGTCTCTGAACTCATTGGAGTCGGAGGAGGAACATCGAGAGAAGTGGACGGAGCCGACACCTGTTGAGGAAGGATGGACAACATCTTGGCAAGTGCCTGCGACTTCAACAACCTACTGACTACTCTCTCTACATCGTGATTCGACAGCCTAGAGGATCAACAGGAGTGAGAGGATCGGTGACTACGCTTGCTCTAAAGTAAAGGAGACCGAGGATCCAAATGCACCAATTCTAGTGAAGGGGACCTCAGCCACTTGTGGCTCTGCGACAAGTCTCTGATGGAGCCAACGGGGAGATTGTCTTGTCGGTGCCAGCCGGTACCGAAGTGGAAGGTAAAATCTGAACCGAAGATGGCTCCGAACTTGGAGCCGATGGCTTGGTGGGTTTAGGGGATTTCACAGGCTGAGAGCGCTTGGCCTGTGAATCCTGGGGTTTTAAAAGACCCCAAAGAATAAGCTTATTCTTATGCTCCTGTAGGACTCTTGGACTAAAGGCATGGCAGATAGAACAAGAGTCCTGCAGGTGCACAGCGCCTAAACAATAGACGCAAGAAGTGTGCCCATCTGTCAGAGACATTTTCTGACAGCATGAGTCACACTTCTTTAAACCAGAAACCTTGGATTCCTTTGACATCCTTAAAGAAGGAAAACAACAATTATAACAACTACCAGAAGCAATATACAGTCTACACAAAAAGCACACTCTACTATAAGACTATAGCTAAAGGTTTTTTTTTTTTTTTTTTGTAAATAGGAAAGCCTCTAACTTAAACGGCTAGCCTATGAGAGAAAGATAGAAGGAAAGCCTCTAACTTAAATGGCTAACCTTACAAGAAGAAGTAGGGGGAGGGGTGGGGGAGAACTCTCTAAGTTAAACGAGTTCTACAAGAAAAAGAAGGGATACTACAGCTAAACACTAACTATCACAAAACAAGACTAACGTTAATAATAAAACACTAAAAGTGTTGAATTCTAGAGTAAGAAAGTTATACAAAAAACTTTATACGAGCCTGAGCCAGAAAAAAGACACCTCGCAGCTGAAGCGGCAAATGAGATCTGGGTAGCTATCGCTAGGTATCATGGGATAAGGGGTAGCCTTGAGCCAGTAAACAGCTCTCGAACTATTGAAGATGGCCGAATCGGAGCCGATCCCAACCAGCAAGAATGAAGGTGAGATAGACAACTTAACATCTTCTATTCCTTTCAATACTGGTCTCACCTGCCTTTCGACAAAAATGCAGTATGGTTCTGTTAGCCATCCTCTACCTGCTACAATGGGTCTAAAGGGTGGCTTAACTTTATTTTTATGTATTTTAGGCTGTTCTTGAAATGATGGAATTAGACGATATTCAACTGTAAGGAACTGAACTAATTCTAATGATAGATTGTATCTAAACATACTACCATTAATATTAATTTTCATCAGATGTTGCATTGTATGTATTTCCGCAAGGGTAATGATCTTATATACTTTTGTATCTGACAGCACATAATGCAATGAATTAAAGTAAAATTCCCTATCCACTACCACTGCCATACCTCCCTTGTCAGCAGGTCTAATAACCAAAGATGTGTCTGTTTTACGTTGTGTTAATGCCATCTTCTCTTGTTTTGTTAAATTTACATACCTGTTATGTTGCACTTTATTCCTAGACATATTATATATCTCATCTTCACATATTTTTCCAAAAGCTTCTAAGATAGGATGATTTACAGGTGTATAATTACTCAGCATTTTATATTGCTGGATGTTACTGTGTCCATAGAAAATGACAGTTTCAATATAACATTCCTAAGAAAGACTCTTAGATCAATCAACGTATCTGGTAAATCAGCTGATTATGCCGGTATAAACAAAAGACCCTTCAGTAGGACTAAGATCTCTGTACTCTCCAGTTGTCTATGTGATATGTTCAAGACAATATTTTGATTTAATTCTGCTGCCACATCCTTTTCAGAGTTGGATATGCCGTGTTGTCCATCTGCTCCTTCCTTTTCATCCTGCTTTGACTCCTAGATTGAAATGTTTGTCCCCCTCTTTCTTGTCGAATTGGTAATGGAAAAGTTGGATATATCTGTTGTCCATTGTTGATGGTATCTTTCCTTCTCACTTCTGGTTGACCAGGTGGTATATCATTGCACTGCTGTGTTTCAGAATTAGTAACCCATGAAACAGCACCAAAATGATGACATTGGTCCCTTGAACATAGGTTCAACTGCTTTATTTCACCAGAGAAACAAAAAAACAAACACATGTATCACAAACGTTTAGTGCTTTCATCAAATAGACACTGATTTCCTCAGAACCATAAATATATCAATATTCTCTTGCATTACAGGAACAGGGCTTTGTACATCACTAACTGGAATTCTATTACATGTTCACACTGGTTTAACAGTCAAGTGTTCTCTCTTATTTTGAGACTCTGAACCACGTTCATTCTCATTTACACTTGCAGTCAGGTCTATTATTTCTCTGGGGTCCAGGCCACGAGAAGACATTACCACCCTTAAAATTGGCTATGTCTCTATCTAAATTCTTCCTTTTTTGTTGCGTTAATCTATGTTCGTACACACTCACATTTTGTCCATGGCAGTTCCCATAAATTTGTCAACATGTGAAGCTGGAAATTGTGTGTATAATACTTCTTGCTGCTGTTCTATACCCTGTATAAGTTCTAATTCATGGGGCTTAAAAAATTCATTCATGAGCTTTAAATAGCTAAAATTTGTTTCCATATTAATCTTCTGCCATTGGCTTAGCAGCTCAGGGTATTGTGACCCATATGTTGGCATTTGCAATATATGTAGGCCATGAGGTATTACTTTATAGTGTATACACGCTTCAAAATGGAATATCTGTAGCTGTAATCTTTTAAGCTTAAATACATCATTCTCAATTGTATTCACAAGGATCTTCAATTTATAATAATCAACATTAACAACTTCTTGATAGGGTAATGCATCATTCAATTCACATTCCACCATCAGAGGATTAGTAGTATTATTTAACATACCCGAGAGTCCTGGATGTTGTTTATCTCTCTCGGCCTTAATGGATTAAAATCCAGTTCAACATTACTTCCAGCATTCAATTCCGCCATGCTCCTACTGGTTGTAACAAATAAATAGCACAGTAATCCAAGAAAAAATGTTCCCCAGTAGGCAAACAGTCCCCGTTGTACTATGTAGGCAAACAGCAAAAAATAGCAACGGTACATTGAAGCACAACTTGAATAACCATTCAGTAAAATAGAGTCACATTTATTTTCAGGTAAGCGCTTTCACCACCGAATCTGGCTTCATCATACCATTTACAAGTAAAAATGCATAAACAACCAAACACTTCCATATATACATATCACCTCCCCCTCATTAAATTCAAATATTTGTTGTAGCAAACCATTTCATTATAAAATGCCCCCTAAATACGGAGTGTCATGAATCATCAGTGTATACACATCAAAACAACAAACTAGCTGTCTAGTTGCTTATGTATAAATTGCAATACAGTAGTAAGAATTGCAACATAATAATAAAAGTTTGCCACATAGAAAAATCATTTAAACAATCAAACACTCATTCCACTTTAAAATACAAGTCGTCCGTAGCAGCATGTCATTTGTTGTGCATTTATAGACCCCATCACATCAAGTATATCACAACATTTCTTATTCAAGACGACCAATTAATTTTACATCGAAGTCTTACAAAATAAAAACATGATGCAACTAAAGTTTGATTGCAGCTGTTCAACTTGTAACGCTTATATTCTGTCAGAAATCAGCTATAAACAGTTTTCACTTCATATTGTTCATGTAAACAGCAAAACATACATTGCATAGCTTCTATTATGTAAGTAAAAACAAACCTTTCTATGCACATCAATGCTACATTCCATACTGCAGCCCAATCTAAGCTCAAGTTCACATTTAGGATATAGCTCCCTTCAGCGTGAATGCATACGCACTCACTCTATTATGTGCTTCACAAATGCGCTGCCGGAGTGACATCATCACGCTATATCCCCATTTTTTAAATGTAGCTAGATGAATAGCTCATTATAAGCTACTTACTAAAAGCATTTTATATATATATATATATATATATATATATATATATATATATATATATATATATAAATAACCTAAATATAAATCACATTTGAATATTACAAGATCGTCCTATTTATATACTTTAATATTTATGCAAAGATATATAAGCAGATCTATTACATGTTCCAGATATAAGATGTTATACAAAACTAATACTTCTATTCATCACTATGTAATATGCCCTATAGAAATATATCACTATGGCATCTAATCATTTAATATTACTATTAATATTACTATTGCTATAAGCATGCATCTATATCACCAAATTAGATTTGATCTATTAAATAAATCTCTAAAATAAGATACAGCTATAAAACTGTTTATAGCTGATTTCTGACAGCATATTAAGTATTACAAGTTGAACAGCTGCAATCAGACTTTAGTTACATCATGTTTTTATTTTGTAAGACAGATATAAAATTCATTGGTCATCTTCAATAAAAAATATTTTGATATACTTGATGTGATGGGGTCTATAAATGCACAACAAATGACATGCTGCTAGTATTTTAAAGTGGAATGAGTGTTTGATTGTTTAAATGATTTTACTATGTGGCAAACTTTTATTATTACGTTGCAATTCTTACTACTGTGTTGTGATTTATACATAAGCAACTAGACAGCTAGTTTCTTGTTGTTTTGATGTGTATACACTGATGATTCATGACACTCAGTATTTAGGGGGCGTTTTTGTAATGAAATGATTTGCTACAACAAATATTTGAATTTAATGAGGGGGAGGTGATATGTATATATGGAAGTGTTTGGTTGTTTATGCATTTTTACTTGTAAATGGTCTGATGAAGCCACATTTGGTGGTGAAAGCGCTTACCTGAAAATAAATGTGACTCTATTTTACTGAATGGTTATTCAAGTCGTGCTTCAGTGTGTACCATTGCTATTTTTTGCTGTTTTGTCTACATAGTACAACGGGGACTGTTTGCCTACTGGGGAACATTTTTTCTTGGATTAATTATTTTTCATTTTGTTAACTGGGAGGGTAGGCTGGTCAGTTTGACACTTTCTAGCCATGATCAAACTCAGACAGAGCAGATCATACAATGGCTTTACAAAACATTAACAATGAGATAAATATAATGTAAATACAGCTGGTTTTAACAGTTTCAATAAATATCTATTAATGCTAAATGATGACAAACAAGTAACGATGTTTAACACAGTATAAATACACGTTTCTTTTGGTTCTGCCACCATGCTTGTTACTAATTACATTAGCTTACATACTAATAAGCACTTTTTAAAATAATTACTTTAACATTGTCACACAAAATACTTTTAAGGCATTATATAAAATTTAACATTGTGGCATAAAATACTTTTAAGGCATTACTATATAAAATTGAATTTGTTGCATTATATATGAATAATCCCTTTGTTACGCATTTCTATTCTCACAAAATACTTTAAAAAAGTTGTTATATAAAGTTGAACTAAAAAGTGTTTATCTTAATGTTTATGAGTGTTTATAAGTATTTTTTTCCTAGATTAATGTCACATTTAATTCTTTTTTTTCAATATTTATTCTTATCTGTTTTCAAAAGTATCAAATATAAGCATCAATACAAACAATCTTAAAATTCTTGACAGATACAAGTAATACTTGTTACAATATGCAATCGGGTCATATTCTTCTGAATAGTAAAGAGTAAAACACATTACTATTTATCTTCATTTTGTGACAGAGAAGTGTATAGAGTTGCCCTAACTGCATTGTGTAGTAAAATTCTAACATACTATATACAATATTTACAGCAGGTGTAAGAATAGCTAAAAGGTCAGAATCTTAAAAGATGTGTATCTATATATTTCTCCTTTTGTTGTTAGTCTAAGCCTCTTTGATTTGTATTTTATTAGGTACAAGGGATTTCTTTACATATAATAACAGGATTTGTTACTTTAGATAATATTTATTCTTTTAGAATGTGGTTCAAAAGGAGACTCCAGTATTTTTAATTATTTTTCAGTCTGTTAACCAGGAGGGCAGGCTGGTCAGTTTGACACTTTCTAGCCATGACCAAGCTCAGATTAGGATCATTTGTTACTATCTCTTGTTATTAGTTTATGTGCAGTGACATATCTGACAGCTTTGTTTTTGAACTCCACCCATGATAGTTTGGTTCTGTCTATCTAATTTTGGGTGATCTATAATTTCATTAGTGCAAATAGTGTGACTAATAAGTGTATGTCCTGTTTGAGCAATTTCTTCAGGGGTTATATGTAGGATAGCAAATTCCCATGACAGTGCTGATTGTTCATAGCCCATTTTTTAACTTAACTTTTAAAGAATAAATTGACAGCCCCATAGGATGTGAAAAAGATGAGAATTCACTGATGGATAGTAGGGACAATTAGGGGAGTAGTCTGAATTAAATGTATTTAAAATCACTGGTGTGTAGTAGGCATTGTTGTTTATCATCAATTGGGTATAAATTAAGCTCTTAAATGGGAATAGTTTAAGTGTAGTTTCTATAGATTCGGACTTTTGTTCATCTGTAATTTTTGCATTTTTCTCATTACAGTAGGCAGAAAACAGTAAAGATGACTGGCATTTAATAGATGTAATTAATTTGTATGTGTTAGAGAGCATCTTATTTTTGGAGGAAAGGCACTGAAGCAGTGTCGTCGTAGTATTTATGTCTTTTTCTATTGAATTGTTAAAGTTTCCCAGCGTGGCAGCTAGACTTTTTAGTTATCTTTGAATTATTATATATTTTTTTACTAAGCTTCAACTTTTCTCTAGTCTCTTCTATAGTATAATCTTTCATTTTGAAGATGTCCTATACGACATAGTTTTTAATTTGTGAATACTGACTTAGATTTATCATATTGTTAAGTATGAGATTAGGATTTACATGTATAGGTTGCAAGAGGGTCAAAGTGTGTGTACTAGATAAAGAGATTCAAATAGCTTCCGGAACATGAGAATGTTATTTCTTAACACTTTATGCAAAGTGATTTTCCTAAACTGTTCTATCTGAAGAAAGGGTAGGGCTTTGGGATTAACATTTAATGATTTTGCATGTTCGTATCATAGTTTAACCCACATCGGTGACCATTCCTTGGCCATAGTGGAATATTCTGATATTTGAATTATTCTACTCAAACAAATTATATCACAGTACAAATTTGAAATCTGGAAGGCCTAATCCCCATTTCTCTCTTTGGGGAGAATTAACTTAGAGTATTTGATCCTTGCTGATTTCGGGTACCAGATGAATTTAGATATTTCTGTGCAAATTTTATGAAAAAGGTTATAAGGAATACTTGTGTTTGTTGCATTTAATTGATACATCACCTTTGGAAGAACATTCATTTTAATGACTGCGACCTTGGCTAAGGTTGATAACTTCATATCTTTCCATCTACAGAAGTCTTGTGCTACTTGTGTCCATAGCTTCCCTAAATTGTTTAATATTATTGACTTCTGATTATGATAGAAAGACATTCCTAAATTAATCAATTTGAATTGGCATGTCTGGGAAGTAATACTCTTTGTGGCCTAGAGGATTAACTGGGAAGATTCAAGACTTAGATGTGTTAATTTCATAGTTTGATATTTCTGAAAAACTTTTAACAGATTTCATAATTTTACTTGAGATCTGTATTTGTAGTTTCAAAGTAAATACTTTTTTCATTTGCAAAAGCTGTCAGGGCTACTTTGTTGTTCAGAACCTTTGGTATGTGATGGTGAGTGCGCTGGGTTATGTGAATGAATATGGGTTCAATATACAAATTAAAAAGATATGGAAAAAGGGGACAACCCTGTTTAGTACCATTTACATTTATGAGCTTTTGTATATTATTTTTATTATATCAATAAATTATTCTGAAATATTATAGAATGATAACATTGCAAACATTCTACATTTACTTTGTCAAAAACTTTGCTAGCTTCTAGCACTAGAGCATATCTTGTTTTTTTTTTCCTTTTCATGTAGTTGCATTATTGCATCTAAGGTAAGCGTCTTGTCCCAAGTTTGCCTACAGCGCATAAAACCAGCTTGTTCTGGAAAAATAATTACCGGCAATACTCTTTTAAGCCTATTTGTTAGGATAGCAGCTAAGACTTTAATATATCAATATTACTTAGTAAAATTAGTCTATAATTTAGTGGGTTTGTTTTATCTGAGTTAGGCATTAGAATAAGAATAGTTCTGGAGATGTTTAGGTATGGATCTATAAAGCCAAATTCCCTGATGTAGATGTATAATTTCAATAGGTTCTTTGCTAGTTTTGAGGCAAAGGTTTTGTAAAATTAATTAGTAAAACCATCTGGTCCTGGTGCCTTACTTGGTTTAAGTCTAACTATTACAGCTAGAATTTCTTCTTCTGTAAATGGTGCTCTTACTATTTCTTTTCGTTGATCATTTATTGTTGGGAAAGTTAAATTTTTTAAAAATGTAATGCGATCTTCCAATCAAGTTTGCTTTTGTGGTCCATATAAGCTTCTATATATGTCTACCAAAGTTTTAGCTGTTTCTTGATTTGCACAGATTTTTCCCCTCATGTTCTAACTCTGTTATATTAGGTACTGCTTGTTTTGGCTGTGATTATTCTTGCTAATGGTTTGGAAGGAGTTTGAACACTGTCAGAGTATCTAGCCAACAGCTTCATTTCAATAAAAGAGTACTGCTGTGAATGTAGGAGGTACAGTTCTTTTTGTAAGTTTATCATCTGCGTTTCTAGGTCTGAGCTATAGTTATACCGCCTCTTCGTTTCAACTTCTTTTAACTTAGTTTGTAGTTTATTTTCTTCTTCTTCTTTGTATATTTTTTTGTAATAGAATGCTTTCTGAATTAATGCCCCTCATTTTTACTTTACTATCTGCCCACCGTATGTTATATGGTATATTTCTATCTAGAAGACTGTTTATTTCTGTTAGTACATTATTAACTTCCTGCATTACATAATTTTTAAGTAGGAGGTTTGGATTCAGTGACCATGACGGATATTTGGGTTTATTGTTGTCACTAGGTAGGTTCAATTTAATAGTAATTTTAGAGTGGTCTGAGAGAAATCTAGGTACTATTCTATATTCTATTTTTGATTCAAGAAGTATCTCAGAGACCAGAAACAAGTTTATTCTAGACCAGGACTTATAACATGGAGAATATGTATATTTGTTTAGGGAAGATTTATTACCACTGAAACTGTATGGGTCGGCTAATTTATAATCTAACATTAGGTCATTCAGAACTAATAAGACTTGGGAGTTATATATTTTTAGTGGCTCTGTTTCTGGGTCAAGAACCATATTCCAGTCACTTCCTAATATATAATAGCAGTTTGGGAATTTCATTAAGACATATATTTCAATTCTTGCTGTTTTACACATCGGCTATATAAATTTAGGAATAAGGTAGGTTTTTGAAAGTGGGTACAAGTACAAACAAAATAAGACCATCTGCCATTTTGGTCTGCCACACATTCTGTTATTTTCCAACAAAATTTCATAGGGAAACGACTGCAATTTCAAAGGATTTTTTAATGAGAAGTGCAACTCCCTTAGAGTTTGTGCTATTGCCTGATGCTATCATCTCGGATAACCATTTTCGCTTTCTATCTTTTCCCCAATCTTCAGCAAGCATATGAGTTTCTTGCAAAAAAAAATATATTCGGTTTAGAATGAAAAAGTAAGTGCATAAGTAATTTTCTTTTCTTTTTATCCTGGAGACCTTTTACATTCCAAGAATCTATTATCTACATTCTCTCCCTACATTATAGGTTTTAGTTAAAGTAATTGTAGTGATTTCCCTTCTACCTTGTTGAACTGATATGCAAAATGTTTCTATTAATCGAAAAACACCTACCGTAACACCTTTTCCTTCCAAACAAACCCTACTGCCTATCCAACTATCTACCCTTTCTGGAAGAGAATTGAAGAATCAAGATCTCTCTTTAGGCTTTTCCCAGTTAGGGGTCGCCACAGAGGAACTCTGGTCCAGTAATGATTGGCAGTAGATTTTTTACATGCCGAGTTGCCAGCTCTGACGCACAACCTTCAACAAAGGTATGCCCATTCATGCATGTCTCCACACAGAAGACGGTCTAGCTGAGAATCGAACCGGACAGTGTCTTACTGTAAGGCGACAATGCTACCGCAGCAACACCATGCAACTTTCAAATACATTTCAATTTGTATATCATACATGAAATAACATTTTAAAAATTCTATACAACAGGTGATAAAAATTTAAAAACACAACTCTATAGTACAAATTTTAATGCACTCAAAATCTGGATGTTCCTGTTCAACACAATATCATATATCCCTGCTCCCTGTTTAACTATAGTGCCTTCTAAATGGTGAATCAGTGAGATAATGCATGACATTTAGTATGATGCAGGGTTTAGTTTATATACTAAATGGTATTAACATATATTCTGGAATTTGTTCACTCAATTATTGTTATACACATTTACTTAAGAGAAAGAGCCAACTAGTCTTTGTTTGCCAGCAATGTTTCACAGCATACCTAATTTAGGAGTGCCGTGAGAGAGAAAAAAAAATATGACCCTGCTCAAAATAGTAGCAATAGTTTACAGTACTTTTAAAGATCATGCGTTAAACAAAAGCATCAGTCCTTGGTTTTGCAGTAGTTTTCCCTTCATTTCAGGTAAAGGAGAAGGTTTTCACTCTGTTTTGGCTTGATTTTCTTCATTGGTTAAATGTAAAAGGGTGATTTCTTCTTATCAGTTGCTCGTTTCTATCCCAGGTTTGGAGATTAATCTGGAAAGAGGAAGTGGAAGGTGTGCCATCTCGAAATACGTCCTGGTGTGAAACTAAAGCATGAAACTTTCAATGCCTTCTTCCTATTACTGTGAGAATTTCCTGTGCCAGATGGAATGTCGAGATGCTAGACTGTGGAGTAAATCAAGGATTTCAATTATTTTCTATTTTTATAATTTCTTAGATGTATTGCCATGGTTGAAGTTTTGAATTATGGATTTACTGCTATTGGATACTCACGAGTTTTTCACATGTTACGAAGTTCATTGAATGCCTGTAGAAATGTCATTTTTGCATCTTTTGGTGAGCTGACCTGGAATTGACTATCTTTGTACTGAAAGGAAAGGCAGCAGGGGTATTTCATTTGGAATTTAATTTTTTCTGTTTATTAGAAATGCGCAGAAAGGAGAGAGCAGCTGCCTTTGCTGTTTTATTTGTATTGACAAACCATGGGCAAAGGATATTTTATATCCATTCCAGGTTATAAACTTTTTTGTTTTAACAGCATTTAGTATTTTCTGCACATGTTGAAAGTTAAGAAACCTGGTATACAATTGCCTTGGCTTGCTTGTATCTTGAGATTTGCTAATAGCTCTATGTATTCTCTCAGTGTCCATTTCTTTTGCCATACCTTCGTCTTCTAGGAGAGCACTTATGATTTGTACAAGAGTAACCTGCAGCTGGTGCTATTCATATTTTTCAGGTATGCCTCTTATTAACACATTGGTTTTATGACTTCTTGCTTCAAGATCTATTACTTTTCCTTGGATTTCTTTTATGGATGCTTCTTTTAATTTAATTTAGTTTTGGAGCTCTTCAATTTTCATTACATTTTTTATGGCTTCGGCTTCTGTTATTTCAAGACTTTAGCTATTTGTTCAAAGTTATTTCCAAACTCAGTTAGCTGTTCTGAGGAGCCTTGTAAAGCTGCCTGCAATGAAACGAGTGCAGATTTAAGTTCATCCATGTTGTAGGATAATTCTGATTTTTGTTTAGTATTCAATTTAGAAGTTTCTTGTGGTTTAGCTCTTCTTTGTATTTTGATAACCATTTCTTTTTCTGTTGAGCTGATTTGTGACAGCTTGGTTTTTGTTTACAAATCCATTTGTTCACTTCCATGTGACATTTTAGCAAATCTTGCAGATTATTTTCTTGTTTCCCTGTTAGGGCCACAGGCCTCAGCATGTGCTCAAAGGTACACAGTCTTCTATCTTCTTTTTTAAGGTAATTTGAGCCTAAAGTTTACGAATTGTCCTCAGTTATTAATCTTTATCTAATATTTGGCACTTCTGAAGAGTTTCCAAGTTTTATTTTAGAAGCTTTTTGACAATTATTACTTCTGGTGAGGAGAGCAATACAGAGATAGTGCTCACAAGATGTCAAACATCTTGAATTCATAAGTATTTATTTATAAGTTTTCTTTCTGCCATTCTTGTTTAGCATTCTGCCACAAGAGCATTTATGTAGCAAATCTTACTGTCCATGGGTTCCAAAACAGATAAGAGGAAAAACCAAAAAAAAAAAACAGAAGCAAGAGAGGTGTGCATTGTGGGTCTTTTTATAGCACTGGTACCTCTGAACATCTGCAACACAAGAATGCAGTCTTACATCCATAGGGACATCTGATTAATGAATTTAAGTGACTTAAGATTGGGATCCACCTGTGGCTCATTCCATATCATACCTGATTTCCTGCAACAATCCTGTTATTTTTACATCTACTGCAATGAGTACTTCACACAAAGTTTCACTTTCTTGTATCATAATCTCATTGTTTACTTGACTTAAAGTGGTAATTTTTAGAGCTACACACGTAAGGCTTATATATACATAACATAAGCAGAAGGTTATAATTTAAAGTTGAAAGGGATGATGAAGCAGGGTGGGAGTTAAAAAAATATGGAGAGAGTGACACTTTGGATGCAGATCCTTAAGAAGAAGAATAACTACCGTACAGAATATTATACTCAAAGTTTCAGATAAATATTCTAAGAACTAAGCCAACACAGGAATGAAGAAGACAGATTTTGCCAACAGGGATAGCAGCAAGTAGGGGTACAGATAACAGGCAAGAGGGAGCTGGAATTTACTTAAGAAAACTTGCAAAGAAACCAAGGTATTCAGGGCAAATAACTAGAGAGAGAAAGGAAATAAAGTGGGATGAGGTCAACAAACAGTTTGGACTTCAGGTTAGAGAATGCGTTACCTATCAGGGATACATATCAGAGTGTAGGCAAAGAGAAAGGGCTAGGGGAATCCTAAGTGAAAAACCTGCTCAGGTAGATTTTTTAGTCGAATCTAGAACAGAACCTGCTGTTAAAAAAGTGGTAATTAGTAGAGCATAGAAGATACTGCAGGATAACCAAGAATCAATCAGAGGAAGTTATTAAACATTGAAAAGAGACACTGAAAAAGCAACATACAGGGGAACAATGGGTGGACATATGTATGGGTTCCAAGAATGCACCAAAGTCTAGAATGTTTAGTATTTTTGCCTGGAGGTGTTTCTATAGGTATTTAACTTCAAGCAGACTCCAAAGAATTTTTCCTCAGGTAGACGAGAGGTAACTGGGAACAAGTTTTTTGGGAGTATAATGAGTTGGCAGATTAAAAAAAATTAACTATAGAGTACCCTGTCAGAAATATTTGAGGAGTAAATGGCTGTAAGTAAGGAAATTATTTTTTGCTGAGACACAGGCTCTGAATTGAGCAGACACAGTAATGCCTTATTAAGTTTAATTCTGTTGGCTGCAAAAAAAAGCACGTACTAGAAAATAGAAATTAAAATCAACTGTATTTAAAGTAGTTCATATTGTAAAGGAGATAAAAGAACTGGAAAAGAGGTCTTTGGAAAAGGGAAGGAGTAAATTGCATAGAAAAAATGGAATTTGTGGGACCAAGTCATGCAGAATGATGTTCATGAGAAAAAGTGATATTTAAGGGAAGACAGGAATTGAGCGATGTATGTAATGTTGGACTGAAAGACAGTTATAAAGAAAGAAAACATAATATATAAGAGGTGTGTAAATGAAAAAAATGTTAATTGGTTTGTTTTCTATTAATGTATGTGTGCCTGTGTCCTACGTGATAACGTAATTAAGGAGTTTTAAAAATACATTTAAAACAAAACTGTATCCCATGTTGCTTTAAAATACAAATATAAATACAATAAATAAGTGTCACTTGACCAATCTGTTTGGGAAAAATGCATCACAGTGAAAAATGGATAATATAGAAAAGGAAAGAAAAACATGCAAAAAATTTTATCAAACTATATGATGTACATAGAAAGGAATACAGAAGGGCAGTTAAATTAACAAATGATTAACAATCTTTAAGGGATAACAGTTCAAATATTCTTTTTATATTGTATTATTACTATGTAAAGAACACATTCCACATAAATGTCAAGACCCAGATTCAAAGCCGACCAAACAGCCTGTGCTGAACTGTCCAGCCTACTACCTAATTGGGATTCAGAAAGAGGGATCATAATGGAGCCCTCACTAGTAAATTATTTGGGTTGGTGTAACATACTTACACATGCTGAGTGTGCGCTCTCCTCTTGCAATGTGAAAATCCAGAAACATCAAGCATGGGGGGGCATGGTCTTAAGAACAGCTTGGCATATGTCTAGGTAAGGTAATTACAATACAGATAAAAGCTGTGGCAGAATATAAGCCACAATAAGTTGTAACTGCAAAGGCCAAGAATAGCAACATCATTAACATGTTCCCCTAGGTACCTAGAGTATGAAACTTTGTGGGTTTATTGTGTACTGCTAAGTTGCTGGTTGGTGTTTCTTAACTTTTTTTTAGAACTACACGTCGGATAACTGAAGAGGGGGATACTAAATATTATACAACAACCCCCCCATTAATATTAAAAAACGTGCATGCTGATTTGTCAGCGTGCACGTTGTAAATCAGTGTTATAGTAATGGAAAAAATTCTGGTTGCCCAGACTTTTTCCATTACTATAACTCTTTTTTTACAGCAACGGAGAAAGCAAGATCTCCGTTGCTTCACACTGTCTCGCTATGTTAAACGAGTTTAACATAGTGAGACAGCTTTAAAAAAAGCAACGGAGATTCTCCGTTGCTTTTTTTAAAGCTGTCTCGCTATGCTAAACCCATTTAACATAGCGAAACAGTTTGTAAAAAGCAACAGAGATCTTGCTTTCTCCGTTGCTTCTGCCCACAACTCTGATGTACTGCATAGGCATATGCATGCGCAGTACATCAGAACTGCCGCAGAATACCAGACAGCTGCGGAAAGGCAGCAAGGAGGCATTATACAATGCCATTATTTAAGAAAAGTAATTATTTTTTTTCTTAAATAATGTCATTGTATAATAGCAGTAACCCAATTCTGGGTATGGGTAATGCTAGATTTACCCACAGTTGGCTTTGTTTGGCCACTCGGGCTTCGCCCTCGTGACCAAACCACCCCAACCGTGGGTAAATCCAGCATTACCCACACCCAGGCATGGGTTATTGCTATATTAACCATGTGTACTGAGCTGTGAGGCTGCTTCAATTTTGAGTGATACAATGTGAGATTTTTTAATGTTGAATATTCTGACTCCCTTTAGCTACAAGTAACTCTTGTAGGTAAAGCAAAACATATTCTGAATTTTACTTGAACATTCATGGGCTTTTCATACTCATGTTAAGTATTTTGGTCCACATGAATCAAGATAGGCCTGAAATTAACTATACTACTGATGCCCTGTGCTACAAATATTCAAAGTTATTTTTCTTCATAGCATGATTCTCACTCAGTTGCCTTTTCAGAGCTGTCAGTATTTTTATGGTCAGACTTGTGTCTTACCCAAACAAATGATTGTGCAATCATGAAGTACTTTAACATTTTAAGTCATAGTAATTTACTCACAGACTGGTCAGGTCCATCTCCTCCAAGCACTCTGAAGCCAAATCCAGAATCTTGCTTCCGTAGAAAGATATCAAGATCCTTTGTATTGAGTGCTGTTTACAAAAAAAAAAAAGGAAGAAAAATTTACTCTAAATAGCAGTACAGCAAATACTTATTTCTGAAGTATGCTGTATAATTAAAGTCACATCACAAAATAATGTTCCTGTTCTTACAAAGCAAAGTAGTTAAAAATATACTACATAATTATTTTATGATTCTACAGCCTGAGGAATACTATAAGGACCTCTGCACTCGTCCCTTAGCATGGTCTCAGCAATCACACAATGACACTACACCGACTTTACGGCCATCAGTCTTACTTTCCAGTATTATGAACACTATCATTAAGCGCACACACACTCACACACACACACACACACACACAGATACTATTCCCACCTCTGCACTCGTCCCTTAGCATGGTCTCAGCAATCACACAATGACACTACACCGACTTTATGGCCATTGGTCTTACTTTCCAGTATTATGAACACTACCATTAAGCGTATACACACACACACACACACACACACACACACACACACACACACACACACACACACACACACACACAAAACAAATGTCAGGTAAACATACAGGCATGTTTTCAGGAACCACATCAGCTGATAAAGTAGTTAATGCACAACACTTGCCAAGTCTATCTGTTCAGTCCTAAACTGGTACTATGCCACTGCACTTACATTTATACAAACAGAAAAACTACCAGTAAGAGGAGAAAAAAATGATTAACTAAAATAAATGTTAACACTGGGACTGATTCATAGAACACGTACTGTAAATAACAGCAGTGAAAATCTGCAAAAAATTAAGGTAGTTTAGTGATGATGCCTTAGACTAAATTGTACAAAGACATATCTTAGCCTGTATAAATTTACACAGATATGTAAATCATAACTATTAAATGCATTTATTTATATACATGCAAAACAGATTCAAAAAATTATTCTAGGTAGGTCAAGTCAGCTAAAAGAAAGATCGCATTTGCGCGCGCGCACACACATGCACGTGCAGACACACACACACACACACACACACATAAAATAAACCAAAATGCAGTGCGATAATAGTAAAAAAAAAAAAAAAAAAAAAAAAAAAAAAAAGTAATTTTTGTTTTTACAGTGCATTCTTTAAAAATTTTTAGGGGAACTGTTACTACATTGAGTGACAGGCTAAGGACTAATATTACCTTCAGGAACGGTAACTGTAGAACACAGAGGTTAGTATACTTGGCAATGTGCAATACCTGTCTGGCATATTACGTCAGAAAGACGGTAAGATCTTTTAAGCGTAGGATCTATGAACACCTATATGAATTAAAAAAACAAGAAGGAAACTAATGCATTGTACAGGCATTCACTAAGTTGTTTAAACTTTCAAGGTTTTAAGTTTGGTATACTAGACACAGTTGACATTGAACCTAGGGGGGGAGATTGGAAGAATCAGCTGAGTAAAAAGGAACTTATTTGGCAACTAAGGCTTGCTGCTAACTTCCCCCAGGATTAAATGAGAATGTTTCCATACTACCAGCCCTAAAGGACAGAATTCAAATTAAGGAATGGGATTTTAGATCAACTAGGTGACTATACAACTAATGTTTATCTCCTGTCTACTAAAACTTAGTAGTACGTTCAAATTTATTTTACATGTTTTTATATATAAATAATGTATTTACATACCATACATTTTTATTTTTCATACCTTTTGAACATTAAAATCTTTTTAAACTACATATTTTTATACATTATATTTCAGCAAGGGCTGCGGATATACATACTTTTTATACTTGAGAATGTGTTTTTAACAGAGTTGTATTGTTTAATTAATTTATTTAACTTAATTTATTAATTATGTGCTAATTTACAAGATATATATAGGCATCGTAATCATGAGAATTATTCTTGTTCTGATGAAGTCATTGTCTATGATGAAAGCGCTTAACAACTAATGGATTCTGCTGGTGTTTGTTTCTAATAAAGTGGAGTTTTCCTCGATGGCTATTGGGTGCATCATCTTTGGTTACTAGTATTTTTTGTGCATCCTGGAACTTTTTTCGTTGTCAAGTCAGCTAAAAGAAAGATCGCATTTGTGTGCGCACACACACACACGCGCGCCTAAAATAAACCAAGATGCAGTGCGATAATAGCAAAAAAAAGTCATTTTTGTTTTTACAATGCATTCTTTAAACACAAAAATTCAACCTCAACACTCTACCTGTCAGAAAGGAAAAGGCTTTTGAGAGTGACTTAATTTTTGATACAGAAACATTTCCACTCTTTATGGCTATGTCTGTATGCGGAATTGAGGCATGTCTTAAGACTGGCTTTTTAGCAAAATAGGTTGCTCTGACACTATGCCATTTTATAAAATGGATTCCTCCCTTCCTGTTAGAACTGTAAGTTGGAATTGCACACAGAGTTTATACTTACATAACACCTTCAACATCTCTCAGTTTACAGATTGAGCTGGGTTATGTATTAGTTTACATATCTGCTTGTAAAAATAGCATTTCCATAGGTGGACAATATTTATAACCAGCTTACTTATTCTTTCAATAAATCTGTTTCTGAGTACTTATCCAAATCTGTACAGGAACTTCTACTGTTTGTCTCTGAACAGAGACTGGAGCTCTTTCTAGACATACCTACTCTGAAGGTTTATTTCAGCCTCTCACCTCCTATCCTGTATTTACAGGAACAGTGCCATATATGCATTTTCATTTGCACTCTAATTATTGGATAAAGCCAGAAGGATAATTCTAAGTTCAAGACAGCAACTTCTAGCTCCTATAATAAAAAAATAGTGCTGGTCATACATTTGGATTTTCTGAATTTGTACACCACACAACTCAACATATACTACAATAATATATCTCCAGCTATTTATCTCAGTTTATCCAGAAACTTCCAACCCTTCTTCCAGGTCTAAATGATGGTTGAAGTTATTTCTAGATTTAATTATATTTGGAAGACTTATCTTCTGCCTGGCTCCACCTTTCCAGAATTTAGGGAAGGAATTTGGTAAAATTATATAGACATATTTATATCTTATGCAACACCTTTTGTTAAACAAAGCTAATATAATAGTTACAGCACTCAATATTTTGATCTCCCTCCACTTTGGTTAATACAAATTTAGTGGTACTCATTCTTGGGATTTTCTGCTTTATTTTACCCACAATATCAGATGGGTAAAAACAGTACAGCATAAATATTTTTTCCTCTATTAAAAAAAAAAAACAAAAACAAAAAAAAAAAACAATTTTGGTACTCTGGATTATACAAAGGTACTCAGGCCTGAATAATATCAATGATAGACTTAAACTTGTTAAGGCTAAACCCACAAAATACCTCTACTGTGCATGCTATGAGCTTGCCAAGATACTGTACCACATGATTAGATGCCAATATGCAAAGGAAACGGTCCACAGGATATTGTAAACAGTTAGAGACCAAGTCTATACAACTGTCTAAAAATTCTCTAAAAATTAAATGATTGTCATATAACTTGTAGCAATTCTTAACCAATGTTTTTATATTATGTGTAATGTGTATTAATTATATAAACTACAGATCCTTTTGTTTTATTTTTGAAGATTGTAAAACTACTGTTCTTAAAATGTTTTGTAATAATTTGGATCTCTTCTCCCAGGGCCACCACTGAAAATGGGCTTCTACTCAGTTGGACCTTCCTGGTAATCAAATGTCAATCAATCAATCAGTCAGTCAATCAATAAATAAATACACACTAATGAGTTAATATCCAACATACAGAAAGTTATGAATTAGTTGGTAAATCATGAATATTCATCAAGAAATAGATATGAGAAACAAATCTATTACAATAAAAAAACAACAATGAATCCAGTGTACCACTTTATTCTCCTGGTACATCTGCATTTCGCCTTCAAGGGATGAATCACACAAAAAACAGTAGTTTAAATACATATGTTAAATGATTAATCACTTAATCAACGAAATATAATAAATTCAAATTACACTCCAATGAGAAACCTAGCTTAGAAAAAAAGTGATTCTGAACCATCTGATGGTAACAACCAATTGGAGAGGCAATAGTGATCTCAGCAAGGAAATTGGGGAAGTAGCAGCAGAAGAAGGCATAAGGGGTGATATTTCTAACACCAGGGGCATGGTTCTAGGAACTGTGACGTTTTATGAATTGGAACATTTTTGTGAGCATGAAACTTTGAACATTATTAACTTGACTGAAGTAAATTTGTCTGCAGTGGAAAAAAGTGTTCTTTTGAAGGGAGCTAAGTTTGTACCCACTAAAACTCCCACATTAGCAAGCCTCTTAATTGAGGTGTGTAAGTTCTGTTGTAAATTGCATTTGAAGCATTACTTTTAAAAAAATGTTGTTAATCAGCCTTGTGGTTTCGACTTAAAACTGGAAAATACACTATTTAATGTGTCAATTTATGAATATGATGATTAATTTAACATGGAATTTTTTTGTGATGAGGAAGTTTGTTGTACTGATGAGTCTGATGTGGTTAGATTTAATACAGGTTATGGCCGTTTTGTTCTTCCTGTACTTCCCTGATCTCAAGTGCATTTTTTCCTCCTAAAATATGCCAAATTATTTATCTACCTATTTGAAAAGATGTTACTTTATAATATTGAGAAAGTATAAAAAATTAAAGTGCAGGTTATTTAATTTGTGTAAGAATGAATGGCAAGCTAATTCGTTTGTATTTAAGAAAGCTGATAAAGGAGGTAACTGGGTCATAATGGATAATACACAATACAGAAAAGTGGTTCTGAATTTGTTATGCCAAAAGGAAGATTATGAATGCTTGTCTTTCAACCCAATGACTCAGTTTAATATGGAACTTTTAGACTTGTTGGAGAAAGGGAGAAGATTGGGCTTTCTTACAGCTTCAGACATTAAAAAATTGTATATTAAGAGACCCAGTATGCCATTAGTTTTTGCCCTTACAAAGATTTACAAAGATAGGTGGAACTGTTTTTGTGATGGATCTTATATGCAAAATGTGTTTTTTTTTTTTTTGGATTCTGTTAGAACAACTTTTGTGAGTGTTCCAGCACATATTAGGAATGGTTAGGAACTTTGTGACTATTAAAGGGTTAAAATGGCACAGTGACTACTTTTGGGTAACCGTGGATGTGTTGTCCCTTTAAACTAATATTGGCTTGTGATGGGGTCTAGAAGCTGTAGTGAAAACTTTAGAGGAAGGTCCACAAACCTCTTATATTTTGCAATTGTTGGAATTCTTTCTCTGCCATAATTATTTTAGTTTTGATGGTAAAATTTATTTGCAGAAGTGGGGTACAGCAATGGGTGATGCATAAGTTCCCTCATATGCCATATTATATATGGGTGAATTTGAGAGACAGTTTATGTGACTGAGTATGTTAGGAACAGGGTGGTTATTTTCAAGTGGTTTATTCATTACCTGTTTTTTTATCTATAAGGGCACCAGTGATGAATTTGTGGAATTTTTGATTGCCTGAACAGGAATCCCCATGGTTTGAGTTTTAGTTATCAGACTGAGTGCAGGGTCATTAATTTTTTGGATCTTTGTTTTTTTTTTTTTTTGCGGATGAAGATGAAAGTGTAAAATTCAAACCTCATCAGAAGCCTACAGCTGTTAATTTTTGCATGCTTCAAGTATGCATCCTCCCCATCTCACTGAATCTCTACCCTTTGGGAAATTTAATTGTGCATTTATGAATACCTCTGACACTGTGCTTTGTGGTCAGTTTTTGTCAGAGGTAGAGTTTAGACTCATGAACAGAGGTTATTCTAGAGAGATTCTAAATAAAGCTGGAAAAAAAGTAGAAAATGGGGCTGAAGCTGGGAGGTCTTTTCGAAGCTCTTTTGGTAGGGACATTTGGAGTGGCATAAGGGAAGTTGATAGGTTATTTTATGTTACTGGGTACAGCCCTTTTTCAGATTGTTTAATGAAAATAGTTAGGGAGCTATGACCTATGGTTATTTCAGATGTTTTTTTAAGTACAATTTTCCCTAAGAAAGTGACTTTTTCTTTTAGTTGCTTTTGAACAGACCTGTCAAAATTATGCAGGCTAGTGGGTTCATTTATGTGTGGTAATTGCAGTACTATTAATGGCCACAGACATGTGGCAAATGAAAGATTTAATTGCAAGTCTTGTGGGGTGATTTATATTGTGGGGTGTGGATGTGAAAACACCTGTTGATATACAGGGCAAACAAAAAGAATGGTGAGAATTAGGGTGTCTGATATTAGAAATCAGAGAAGGAAAAGCCCTGCTGACAAACATTTTTCCAAAAAACATGGTGGTAATCGGGCTTCTCTTTTTTTTTTTTTTTTAGTATTTTTGTCTCAACCAGGAGGTTTGAGGGGGGATTTTCATTCTATATTAAATCAATTGGATACTATTTATATTTTGCATTATGGAACCCTTTACCCTGGTGGGATAAATTTTCTTTGAATTACTGAAGAGGTTTAAAAAGTATTTATATTTTGTATGTGTTTCTCATGCATTAGACATATTTTAAAAATTTACATTTTTGTATGTTATTTATATTGTATTAGTGCTCAGTGGGTTGGAATGTATTGGAATTTCTGGGGGATGCATTATTACTTCTCATTGCAATTTGAATTTATTATAATATCATCAGTTAACATATATATTTAAGACTGCTATGTTTGTGTGATTCATCCCTTGAAGGCGAAAAGCAGAAGTACCAGGAGAATAAAGTGGTACACTGGCTTCATTGTTGTTTGTTTACTGGGTTTTTTTTTCATTGTGTTGGTTTTTGCTACAGATCTATTACACCCTGTAACCAGCTTTTCTACAATAATGTGATAACAGCAGTTAAAATGAACAGATAGATTGAAAGATGTAAGCAATTTTTACTGTGTTCTCTGCAGAATTTCATATGATTTGTCACTACTTATGATTAGAAAACTGACCAAAACAGGGCTACTGAACCCACTTGTAAGCTGGATAGCAGCATAGCCAGAGAATAGGTAATGGAAGATGGAATATACATCTTACCTGGGGCTAATGGGATACAGTAGTGGTATACCACAAGAGTTCATTTTATGCCCATGTTTCTTCAGTTTACACATCTCAGACATCAACATTCCATCCAGTGTATTTTATTGCTTATATGCATATAATCTGAAAATTGGGTAAATATTTAACCGTCAGGGAACACCAGCATTTTTTTCAGGCCTGTCTAGACATCCTGTGTACAAAGGCAGAGAACAATAACATGAAAATGAACCACTGATAAGATAAAACTGATGATCTTTAGTCCTCCCATTTGCATAACTGCTATAACATAGGAGGCTATGAGCTGGTACAAATTTTACTTTTTAAGGATCTAGGCATATGAGTGGACATCAGACTCAGTTTCAGCTATCATGTAATGAAAGAATGCAATAAAAAAAGGCCCTATCCACAGAAAGAGGATAACAGGAACAGGCATAAGGGAACCTACAAGGAAATGAGTATGACAGCTCTAAGTACCCGTCCTAAGACTGCAGCATGTCATACCATTGAACCAATGAAATAAAAAATGAGGGAAGATTTTTGCCTGTTTGGTTCACAGGTACACATCTATGATCATTCAACAGTAACACACAAAGGAAATTATACTATAAAGAAACTAAATCATTTGGCTTAGAGTAGAATTCATATCTAAGTGGTGTTCCCTTCGCAGGTGTTTTCTGCACTTACAAAATTAAGTAGAATACAATGTAAAAGAGCCAAGGAAGCATGTTAAAGAAAAGCCCTTGATGGGAGTAAGATCCACTGGACAGTCTAGCTGCTGACAGACACTAGACTGACTTAACTTGGCAGCAGGAGCGGTGCGTCTGAATCTGACTACAGTATAATGTGCTATAAGTACCTCTGAACTACACAGCACATGAAAGTCATCTGAGAAACAGAGAAGGTTCTCCTCCATCTGGACTAGACCTGTAATTTTTTACCTGCTTACTGGCATCTTTGTAATGAAAAAGTATAAATCTTTTATTTAATGAGGTACTTACGCTTCTTTTCAAACATTGCCTTTGACTTGATGTATACCTCTGAAGGATCCAGTTTAGGAGAATTAGGTCTGATGATGTTAGGAGGGAATGGGAGTGGTTGTGGAACTTGTTCATTTGCTAGAACATCAGGACTTCCTGGGATCTCATGCTTATCTGTAATCTGAAATCAAAGATCAGAATGCTTTATTTTTTATTTCTTTTGACAACCAAGTAAGTAGACTAATCCATTACCTAAACCATTTATTAGTCATGATGCAGGTGTTATAAACAAAGCAGAAGAATAATGCACACAGTAATCAAAACACATGTGCCGTCATAAAATACAACTATAATGGTACACAAAAAAAAGGCAGGTACATATGTGGTTATAAGCAAGCAGCAGGCTCATGGGTTCTTACTAAGCTTAAGGCCAAATAGACCATTAAGAAGCTCATCTGCATCACCCAATACTGGTGAGGACTAATATCCCCTATTAAGTAGACTTTCTCCACACATCCCTGGTGGAAATTTCCAGTCACCCATCCAGTATCAAGATGACCAAGTGATAACTAGTAAAGGGAATCATGAAACACATGAGCAGCCTCAACTCTGTAGCTAAATACTGGACAGATGATTTCAGTGGCATATAACAAGTGACTATGATGATCACTGGTGTTGACAGCTTCAAAGAATCTGCATGACTTGTAGTGAAGGCAAAAATGCGTTGCTAATATCCTTTTCAGCAAAGCTGGCTTGAGTGGCACTATGAACCATTAGTTTTTTATGAATGTGAAGTAGCCAACAATGTTATGCTGTAATTAATTTTTTTGGTCTACAACTTTCAGTCTTGTTCTTTCATGACCATTTATCTTGTTCCAGTATGGCATCCCTTGCTGATAACAGGGAATGCTACCAGAATCCAACACAGAAAGAGCTTAACTACTGATTTAAAACATATGCAACAGCAGAACACACACACAAAAAAATACTATTTTTTTTGTTTAAACCATATTTTTTGAATGCTAGAGTACTAATAGAGATCTCTGTTTTTATAGTGCTTTCTCATCAGTGCTTTTAACAGCTGGCATCACCAGTTTTTAATTGGTATGATAGATGTCGTGACAGTTTTACAGTTCCCTGGCACTTTTCCTTCTCTAACATCACTGGCCACTTACCTGACTAAGTGGTTTGTTTCCTTGTAATGGTGGTAGGAAATTGTAGAGCTGTATGGAAAAGTAGTGTTATATACAGTACTGGCAAAGTTAGCCTGGACCATTTCTCTCTTTATAACTGTTCTAAATAGCTTCTCAAAAAGAACTGCGGAGGAGGATGACATGTTAGACTACAAAAATAGGACATCTACACTTCTCTGGTAGGAGAGAGACAACAAATTGACAAACGGCCAAACAACAGTAAACAGAAGTAACCATTTATTTTGAGATATGGGTGGTTGGTTGTGTGTTGGTCCTTGCTTTACAAATGTCAGTGTCAGTGGTACAACAGGTAGCATGCTTGCCTTTGGTGCAAAAGGCTGCGAGTTCGATTCCCATACCAGGTGGATGGATTGCTGATACTGCAGTACAGTATAAGAAGGTTTGGGGGGTGTGCTTGAGTTGGTTGTAACTCAGGTGGATGTAAAAGATCCTATGGATATCAAAAAGAGTAGAGGAAGCTCCCCAACCTGGTCAAATTTCTACTAGTAGTACAAATACCATTTTGGGTATCCCCTCAACAGAGGCTTCTAGCCTAGTGGGACTAATCTGGTTAACAAAGTATAAATAACAAATATATATTTATTTCCCACTAGCAAGCCCTTGTGCTATGAGTGTTTATAGGTTCAAAGGTAAGTACTAGGCAATCAGTCTGTAAACTATTACAAGCCTAGCCAATAACCTATATTCAAAAGTTCTTTCTAGTATATAGTATAAAGGATAAAGCAAGATAAATATGCGACTCCCCATCCACTCGTGTAGGTTTGCCCTGAAAGTGGCAAGGGTGCTACCCTGCTTGACATGCAATGGAAATGTACTGCAGAGGTGGGGAATACATTTCGGGTATCACTCTGTCACACTATGTCTTATTTATTTTTTAACAAAGGTATAGTTTATTTAACTGGGTGTTTGAGGGAACCATCTGTTCTCTGAAAGAATAGAGAGTCAAAGAGGGTTGGATCTTTCATGGCTTGAAAGGCCAGACTCTCATCCCTACGGAGGAGTGTATAACAAAGAGTCCTGAAAGACAGTTGCCAGTCTATCATGGTATTTTTGTTAGGATCCTCTGAGGTCTTAAATTGAGTAGTATATTGAGACAAATACATTCCAAAACTATATCATATTATATTCAATAATAGGTTTGGTGCGATACAACACAAGGGAATTAAGACGTCTCTAGATTTTGAGGAGACCTCTTTGGAAATTGGATGAGGCAGACACTTTCCTAAATACATTGGAGACAAAATGGTCAAAAGATAAGAAATTATCAGTTAACACTGCCTAATACAAAGGTGTCTGACAAAGTTTTGTTTATCAAAATTAACTATACTACATTTTTTCACATTTAATTTGAGACTATTGTCCTTGCACCAATAGTTAACAGGGTCTAACTCATGTATGAACAATTATGAGTCAGTGAAAGAATAAGTAAAAAACCCAATTTACATTCATTTGTAAACTTAAATAACCAAAGGCCAGGAGTGTTGGCCTGAAGGTCTGAAAAATGGATGCCAAATAGACATGACATGACACCAGCAAGTCTAACCAGACAGCAAGTTAGCTGTCCACTGCAGGATTTAGATTTAGATTTACAAGTTTGTAAATAATGCAACTATGCTTGCATAAGTAATAATGTCAAGGGCCTTGGCCATGTCCATACATGCTGTATGTACCCTGTAAATGCTACCCACTGCTTCAGTGACTTTTTGAAAGAAATTAATGAGGTTAAAGAAGCAGAGCCTTCCTTTGACAAAACTGCTATTCCACTTTGGGCTTATTACAGCACAGATTAAGTCCTTTACATGTTCCTGAATTACATCTTAGAATCCACTTCACAGTCCATGCTGTCAGTCTCCCCAGGGTTCTTTTAAGGCCTGCTTTCCCATCCTCTCCTAATCCTTTTATGTATCATGTACAAACAATCTGAAAATGTTGCAAGTGCCTCTCATGATGTCTGATACAAAAATGCTAAATACCAATGTTTACAAATAACCTCCAGCTGGTAGAAGGCAGTTGTTTACAAAAATATACAAAAACTGACAGGTCAAAAAAGAAGCAATAAAGATGACAAAGTGGACAATTGAGGATATATGGTTCATCATCATCATCATCATCATGCCCCCTTTTTCCTATTTTCTACATTGTGCCGGGTGCTGTGTCAGCTGTTGCATCTTTCTCAATTCAATGCCACTCTCCTGCCTTCTTTGACACTCATGCCTGACTGACTCAGATATTCTCTCACACAATCCATCTACCTCTTTGCTAGATTGCCCTTGTTTCCTCTTGCATTCCAACTGGCTGTCCCAAATCATCTTCACTAGAATCGCTTCTGTTTTTATGCACATGTGCCTGAACTACTGTAATCTGTTCTCTTAGATCTTTTTTTGTAATTGGAGCTTCTTTGGCTTCTACTCTTATGTCCTCATTTCTTTGTCTGTCCCACAGTGTGCATCCTACCATCTGTCTCAGGCACTTAAATTTCCATTAACTCTAGCTTTTTCAATTGCTCTGCCTTTACTGCCCCAATTTCTGTACCACACAGTAGTACTGGTTGCACCACTGTTTTAAATACCTTCCTTTTCAGCTTCTTTGGCATTCGTCTGTTATATACTACATCTGACACACTATACCAGCTGGCTGCAGCCCCTCTAATTCTAGCTTTGACTTCTTCATTCCGATTTCCCCTCTCTCCAACCAACTCTCACAGATACCTGAAGCTGTTAACCAGTTCCACTGTCTTCCCTTCTATCTTGATTCTCGGCTTCTTCTATTTTTTCCCATTTACTGCCATTACCGCTATCTTATCTGTACTCAGTTTCATCCCATGTACCTTAAGTTTTGCATTTCTTTCCCCTGTCCTTTGCTGAAGTTCTTGCCCAGAGTCTGCCTGTAATGTCTCATCATCTGCCTATAGCAACTTTGTTGATCTATCCCCATTGACTTGTTTGCTAATGTAATCCATCACCAGTATGGACAGCAGTGGGCTCAGAGCTGAACCCTGATGCATACCCACTCTCACTGGGAACTCCTATGTGAGACCAAACACTATTTGTACTTACGGCACTGGGTTCTTGTACACAATTGTACTAATTCTACCAATGTTTCTGGGACTCTGAACCACTGCAGGACTGCCCAAACTAGCTTCCTTGAGACCTTGTCATATGCTTTCTCCAGGTCTAAGAATGTCGACTTGGACACTTTCTTCATCATTAGCTTCTTCTCAACTATCTGTCTCACTGCAAACATGACCCAAACTGCTAATCTTCCATCTTAATTTCAACTACTCTGCGTATTCATTTATCACTCACCCTCTCCAGAACTTTCATGCAATGTGACAGGAGTCCGATACCTCTGTATTGCCCACAGTTGTGAATGTCCCATTTGTTCTTGAAAACTGGCACTAATATGTTTATTCTGCAGTCATTTATAACATGCCTCTCTCTCCACAGTGCTATGGGTACCTTCTGGAGTAATTTTTCCTCCTATCTCACCCAGAATCTTTATTACATCTGCTGTAACCTCATCTGAGCCTGCTTTCCCTGACTTCATTTTCATTGGTGTTGTTCTTTCTTCTTCTATGGTGGGCTCTAGTAGGATGTGTCTAGGGTAATATAGCTTATGTGGGTTTTCCTTCATTCAGAAGCTGCTGGAAATACTCTTGATGTCTTGTGGACTGGTGAGCAGGTTGTTGCTGGCATCCCTTGTGAAGGGTGTCTGACTATCTTCTTTGTCTTTCTGTCTTTGCCTTGCAACCTAATCTAGTTTCTTTGTACCATCTACTGACTCACTTTCCAGAAACTGGTAGAGTGCTTTTGATGCCCTGTTCATTGCTATTGAAACTCCTTTCTTATCCTCTTTGCTTGCCAAGCAAAATTTCTCCCTAGCTTGGTCCATCTTTTCTATCTTCCACTTTTTCCTCCACTCCTCCTTTCTTTTGATGACTTCTTGGACTTATACAAGCAGTTCTGAGACACTGCCATTCTTCTTCAAATCCACATATTTCCTCTTCTTAATCCTCCTGAGGTGCTACAGCCCGCAGTAATTTCTTGAACTGTTTTGCTTTCTCTCCAGTCAGTTTCTAGGTCTTCAACCTGGGCTCTGTTGACCTTAGTGCATTCTCTGACCACTGTTTGCAGCTGATTGTGGCAATCAGTGTTTTATGCTGTTGGCCGACTTATTTCACTGGGGACGACTTTGCAGTCTCTGACTCTACCCTAATGCTCTTTGTTTACTAGGAGGAAGTCTACCCGAGTTGCATGTTGGCCACTCCTGTATGCGGTCTTGTGACTCTTTCTCTTTCTGAACCATGTGTTGGCTATTATCAAGCATTTGCCAGACAGAAGTCTACAATGGCCTCTCCTTCTTTATTCATGTTGCCTCACCCATGTGGACCTAGGCAGTCCTCGTATCCTTTTCTGTCTGTCCTGATATGTGGATTCAAGTCACTCATTATCAACAAAAATTCAAGTTGTCATGCTTTACCATATTAGGTCCTGTAACAGCTGTCTGAACGCCCTCTTTTCTTCACTATCACAACCCTACTGTGGGTCATAGGCTGAGAATATGAATACTGCCCTATCATTAAGCTGGAGTCTGATTGCTATGTGTCAACACTGATCCTGATGATGGCCCTCATTGTCTTCTGTAGCTTCTCTCTCACCACAATTCCCACACCATTTCTAGCCTGTTCCTCTCCTGAGTACTACACTCTGGATCCCAAGCCAAGTGGACTGCCCTTCCATCTTGTCTCTTGGATACATAGGATGTTCAGACTCCACCATATCATCATGTCATCCACTTCCCAGTTCCACCCTGTCATTGAACCTGCCTTGAGTGAATCATTCTGATGAAGTCCCAGAATTTTTGGAACAAAAGCAATCAGTTGTAATAAACAGTATCTGCTGAGATCCTAGCCTTGTTTTTTGTTTGTTTCCCCTTTCCAAATGTGAAAAATACATTAGTTATCAGGATATGAAATGGAACAAAGTAACAAGAAGAGAAACTGAAACAAAATTAAGACAATCTTCTAACTGGAAAACCCCAGACTAAGATGCAGTAATCCAAAGGTATTATCATCCTTACACAAAGAGTTAGCCCTGAGTAAGAATTAACTTATATACACATTCTGAACAAAACCTGGATAACAGGAAAAGTAACACTCCATAAGAGTGCACCTGCAAACCATCCTTAGAATTATAGCCCAATAACCTGCATTTCAACAATATACAAACTATATACAGGAATTGATACAATGTTTATAGCTATTTAGAAAAAATTCAATTATAGCAACAGAACAAAAGAAAGTCATATGGAACAAAGGATCATTAGTTGCTAAACAAAGCTCTAACAGAGAGTTGTAAAAAAAGGGGAAGAATTTAAGTATGGCATAGCTAGATTACAAAAAAGTATTTAACAGTGTTCCACATTCATAGATTAAGGAATGCTTACAGATATGCAAGATAAATCCTGTATCGATCCAATTACACTACAGTGATCATGAAATAGTGGCAAACTTTGCAGGTGAGCCATGACAAAGGGAAAATTACTGTCTCAGGGATAAAAATTCAAAGGGGATATTCCAGGGTAGTTCCACTTCAACAATGCTGGTTTGTCTTGCCCATTATGTTGTTTAATTAAATTAGGCCATGGTGACAATCTGGCTTCCAAAAGTCACCCTTGTTTAAAGATTTATCATTTACTTTTTGTGGACAACTTAAAACTGTGTAGTACATCAAGGATTGAAAGCACAACTACAAATTGTTAAAACTTTCTCAGATGATACAAGAATAACATTTGGTCTTAATAAATGTGCAAAAGAAACATTTAATACAGGAAAGCTGCAGCACCAAGAATATATTGATCTGGGACAGGAATGTGATATAAAAGAGGGCATGTAAACATGTTTGGGAACAGATAAAGGACGAGCAATAAAACATGAAAAACATGAGAATAATGCTCAGTAAGGAATACTTTAGAAGATTAAAACTAATACTGAAAATTGACCTGTCTAAGCTATAAATAAATTTGCTCATTCTGCTTTAACTTACAGTTTTAGGATGAGTGACTGGCCATAAACCATATTGGATCAACTGGACACAAAAAAGAAAAAAATGGTTCATTCATTTCATATACCAAGATTATATACTCCTTGCTCTGAGGGAGGTATGGACCTCCTCAGAACTGATTAATGTATAAATCTGCAGTCATGAGACTGCATACATAATTGCTAACCTCATCAGATCTAAACGTATTAGAAGTTTTAAAACACAAGGAAGTCTAAGATAACATCTTTGCTTAGTTTAGCAGAAGCATTTTGGTATCAAGCGAGAATGAAAATCAAACCAGAAGTAAACAAAAGTCAGACAGCAACTAAATGTTCCAAAAAAAAAAAAAAAAAAAAAAAAAAAAAGGAATACAAGGAAAATATCAGAGGAGGAGGAGAGAAAATTGTACATTCCATAAAAAAGCAGCAAGTACAGAGATATCCTGGAACAACTACATGTTGACCAAGATTTGATGCAAGAATGGTTAAGGAGAGGTGAACTGAAACGAGAAAATGAAAGGCTAATAACTGCAGCCCAGGATAGTGGACTACATACATATTGGTTTACAAAGTCCATTGAAAAGGTGAGAAAAACAGACAAACGCAGGTTATGTAAAACAGAACTGGAAACACTCGCATATCATGTTGCTCCGTGTAATACACTCACAGCAGGGGACCTGCATATTTAAAGGCACAATAATGTGACAAGATTATTGCAGTGGGGAATGTGCAGACATTATAACATAGAAGTAGCTGACAAGCATTGGAAAAATGAACTACAACGCATTACAGAGAATGATGAAATTTTATATCACATATTATTGCCCATTGCCAACAATTCAAATAATAGATGCAAGAAAACCACATACAGTGGCTCAGGAAAAAAATATATAATTAGCACAATCACTGAAATTGCTAACACCTAGTGACTGCAGTATTTTATATACTGAGAAATACAAAGTCAAAAATACCAGGATTTGCAAGCAGAAATGAAAACAATGTCATAGAAAGATACCCAAATATTTCTAACAGTGCTAGGAGCAACAAGCCTAATAAAAATGAATATACAGTTGTACTTAAGTATGCTACCAATTCAAGTAACTCCGTATGAATTATGGAAGGGGGCAATTCTGGGCACATTGCAGGTACTCAGAAGAGCACTCTTGGTTAATACCAGTGCTAAGAAGAGCACTCTTGGCTAACATCAAAGACTGAGACAATACTAATTTCATGAACTCTTAACTGTACCCTGACTTAGGAATGGGGTCCATTCTTATCATAGTATTAGAAACCCAAAATACTTGGAGAAATTAAACTGGGGGCCAGTTTTGATGTATGAGAAAAAGATGCCTGATGGCAAAGGATGGTGAGGACAGCAGTCTTCCTATTCTTACCTGTTGTGAAAAAACAAGAAGCCAACAATGCACTCAGGTTAACACAGCTTTAATTTACCCTTAGGTTCCTGAGTTTATGTACAACAACATCATGGGTTGTACTTTTGAATGTTTTAGCCAGATTAAGGTTTGCTATGTGCACCTGCCCTACCAAGGTGATGGTCACACAAATAAAATTATGAGGGTACACATACAAGACCTATCTCTGACAAAACTTTATTGGGTTAAATCATGTTGAAGGTTTCTCATATCTGCTTGAATATGTTGTGTGATGATTCTGTCCATCATCTTCAATATGCTTATGAGGCTAATTAATCCATAATTACTGAGGTCTGTAGAAGGGCCTCCCTTCTGGACTATGACTACATCAGCATGCATTCAGATATCAGAGATGTGGCCAATTTTAATCTTGTACTGATGCAGACATGGTTGCCAAATGACTTCTTGAGGCTATTAGTTTGAAGTAGGATATACTTTAGCTTCACCAAAGTTAATTCAGTTGCAATCAAATGACTGAAAAGACAACTCATTTAGAATGTTCTACACGAGGTGCTATGCCTGTGTACCCACTTAGTAATATAACTAACAATGAAGTATTATATCACATTCTGATGAACTGCCTGTTTGGTCCCCAGGTCCCAACTAACTAGGCCTCAATGAAGTCAGCTTTGGCAGAGAAATTACAGACAGCAGAATCTGTTTTACATCCTACCACTATTCTATGCCAATCACTTACAATGTGTATATTCTGTGATTCACAGGTCTTTCTGCCCATCTTTGACTCAGTGCTGACATATTTTCTTAACTACACTTACTTTCTCCTGGCAAAATCTAACCAGGACATAGCACTGCTTTGGCAGTGCATGACCATTACTGGGATAACACGTTACAATGACCTCTCCCTGATAATTAACTCCTATGCTACATCCAAAGAAGTATGCATGTCAGAGTGAATGACATTAGGCCAGATGCATTCAATGGCATTATCTTCAAGTTTCTGGTAACTTACATTTGAATAAAGGCAAAAGTCCTACAACTGTGCTTCAGTTACTCCACGTAAAACCTGGTCAAGTTTTCGATTCACAAGGGGTTAGGACTAACTAATGAGAGATTATAACTGTGCCTAATACCCTGTCTGCCATTTTAGTAACACAGTACGAATGTAATTTCAGAGCATACAAATTTCCACAGTATTTATTAAAAGCAGTCCAATGTAGAATTAGTTTCTGATGTGCTGCATAGACTGCTGTGGCATCCACAAACTTTGAAGGTAGCAACATAATACACTCGTACTCATCTTTGTAACACATCTCATAACCAATCCACGAACCTCAACTTAGGTAGTCACAGGACAGGTCCCACACTTTCTGCCAAAGCCCCTCAGCCATTATCAACATCTTGCTGTGGGTAAAAGCAAACTACTCCAACATGACAAGACCCTACTACTACTCCTGCCCCAAGCAAATCAGATATATATTTTACAGAATCTGCTTTAAAAGCAGACACTCTATGTCAACTGATGACAGCAACAGTTAATTGACTTTGTACACAGGACAAAAGTGCATCAGCACATCTTAAACCCCGAAAGAATTTGGTGCGGTTGTTAACCATAAAGGGTCAAGGGTCTACATTACTAATAAGCTTCATCCTATTGTCTTGAATCTACTTCTCACAGTTTCGATATGCATACTCTCTGACTCTGAGCAAGTCAGTAAACAGCAGACACTGCTTCCAAAAAGAAGCACAACCATCTACTATACAACATAGTTAAACAAATTAAAACAAAGAAGTGTACTTAAAATGCACAGCTGGACAGATGGTAGTAAGGATAAGATGTACCACCTAAGGGACTGCAGCACTGTACTTTATATTGACAGCAGGGCACAACATAGTTGGTAAGCCACCAAACAAGCCTGGGGATATTGTCTGGAAAATGCACAAGTTAATCAGGAGCATCTGCAGAGTACAGAATTGTCTGCACAAGGTACTGCACGTTGTGGTGTTGTAAATACCCTACATCAGTAATATCATTATATCTAGCTTTGAAAACAGCTACCATCCAGATGGCTTTTCTCAAACCCAGTTGATTCAGCTGCTCGTATGCAGTCATCTGTAACTGCTGCAGATGGTTTAGAAAATCAGGCCCCATTAACTTTAAAATTCCTATCCTACATAAAGCATATTTCTAAGTAGTGAGAGGAGCAGATGCAAGGCAATGTCAGTAATTAAGGTGAATATGTAATTCTTGTCCTCACTGTTAATATACATCTCTGTCTAGAATATCTATTTAGTAAACACAAAACAAAAGTAAGCATTCAGCAAAAGGATAACACATTAACCATTCTGATCAACACTTACCTGTTTCATTATTCTAGCTGGAGAGGAATGACCACCTGAAATGAAATAAAATTGTCATATGATCAAACTGTGTTCACAAAATCAGAACCACAATAGCACCACAATAGCAACGTATTCCATCCTCAAAAAACAGAGATAATGAAAAAAGTGTTTTTTGTTGGTGGGTAAGACCACCCCCCCCCCCCCATATATCAGAAAAGCTGCCATATATAACAGGTGGGAATAATGACTTCTTACCATAATGGTGACACTTTCCATTCTATTTTGGAATGTGAATGGTCTTACAGGCATACATAAAAAGGAAAGAATACGTAATTATATTAAGAAATGCAGAGTGCAAATAGCAATGCTACAGGAGACACATTTGGAAAGAAGTGAGCATGTGAATTTGATAAAGAAAAGATTTTAGGACGGATATTCTGCGGAATATTAGAGACAAAAGGAAAAGAGGCACACATATTAATTGCTAGAGGAGCTCTGGTAGTGACAGAAGTGGAAAAAATAACAGCAGATTTGTGGTAATAAAGGGCTACTGGCAAAGGATCAGAATTACCCTGACATGTAGTTATATTCCAGCTAAAACTGCTATTATAGATCTTAAAAGAATTGGTAGAAATAATCAGCTTTCAGCAGGGAATATTATTTATAGGTGGGGACTGGAATTTGATTTCCAATAATGAAATGCACTGGGGGGGGTCTAGAAGGGAAAACATAACAGAAGGGGGTGTTACTTTGAAGAAATGTATGAAAATATTTGGCATGAAAGACTTGAATTCAGTAGTGGCAACTTGGAGCAGTGGTGTAGACAAAATTTACATTTTGTATGCAGACCTAATGTAGCTGCCCATGCCACCTACCTATCATTTTAAAAATATATACAACCCTCAAAATGGTACCCCACACATATAGAAAGGAGGGGCACATTACTTTTAGCTATTACAATTTATACCCATAAAAAAAGCTATTTGAGGGTGCATTCATTTCGCATAACCATTCTTTGTATTCTACTATACTATAAATATCTGTTTACATACTTCTAAACATTTTGTGCTTTTCATGTGGTGACAATTTCAAGAGATGTTCTGAAAAATAAATTTACTCACTTGAGTACACTAAGTGCTCCTAGCTATACCCTTGACATGGAGTGAATTTACATATTATTCCCCAAGGTACAATAAATTGGCTAGACTAGACACATGTTTCACAGGAATGTGCATTTAATTGAAAACTTTGACACAAATCCAATTACTATTTCATACTGTGTGCCAATAATTGCTAAGATAAAAATGCAGAGGAACAAAGTAAAGATGAGACACTGGCACTTCCCCTCCTACCTGTTAAGACAGGAATTTAAAAATGGGTAGTGCAAATTGGGTCTATGACAACGGATCGAACAGGTAAAATATAGAACGGCTGTAACACCTGAAAATGCTGTTCATAGAAATCCATTTTGTGGGGGGCTGCACCTCCCCCCCCCCTGCTAAATATATATAGCAACTCTGAGATCGCACTACAGTGAGGAAAGGGAGCATTTGCCGATTTTCACTGTACTGTGATCTCAGAAAATGGATTTCTATGAACAGCATTTTCGGTGTTACAGCCATTCGATATTTTACCTATTCGATCCGTTGTCAGAGACCCGTGCAAATTATCCGGGATTTATCAGAGAAGACAGTAGGTACTCAAAAAGTTATAGCTACTGAGTGGGATAAAATGAAAGTGGAGTTTAAAAATAGAACAGAAATAAAGGAAACGGAGATCATACAAAGATGTACTAAGAATTATTTAAAGGGGCTGACAAAGGTTAAAGTATTACAAAATATGGTGAATTTCACAGAACAAGAAGAGTCACAATTGCAGAGTGCTAAAGAGAAAATAATGGAGTACCTGGATATTATGCATGAGTTTAGAACAATTGCTGCTAAGCAACTGTTTTTTGATAACTCCAGAACATAAAAGCTTTTAGCACAGCAGAAACTAGACAGGGATGTTGCCAAACTTAAAGAGCCTATAACAAGAAAAATAACCAGAGATCCTGTAGAGTTACTAGAGATATTTTGGAAATGTTATGAAAACATGAATAAAGTAGAGAAATGGGGTAAATCAGCCATATTTCAAGGTAGATGAAGCTCACAGCAGCTAACAGTTAAAATAGGAGGAGCTGAAATAAAAAATGGTGATGTACACTCAATCTGCAGGAAAGCCTCCAGGATTAGATAGTATTCTGGTAAAAGTTTGGAAGCTAGGAGGGAAGAAAGTGATAAAGACTTTGTTTAACAGTATTTTGAAAGGAGGGGAGGCACCAACATCCTGGAAAAAAGCTTTGGTGGCTGTAAAAGATTGTAAAGACCCATCTAATCCAGTTTCCTATAGGTCCATTTCAGTTTTAAACCATAACTATAAAGTGTTTATGTCTATAATGGATAAAAGAATGACTAAGGTGATGCCAAAAATCATACATATGGACCAATGTCATCTTGTGGAGGGGAGACAAACATTTGACAACATTAATTCAATGATGATGATTAAGAGGGAGGCAGAATTATAAGAAAATGGCGCTGTTATTGGTGAGTTTTGATGCACAGAAAGCATTTGAGAGACTAAACTGTGATGTTATGAGTATGGCAATGGAAGCATTTGCATTTCTTGAAACAACAATAAGGTTAATTAGAAGGATATATGAGGGATCAGAGGCACAAATCAAAGTAGGAAGGTTCCTCTCTGATAAGTTGGCTTTGAAAAGGGAAACCAGGCAGGTGTGTCCTCTTTGCCCTTTGTTATTTGTATTATATTAAGAACCACTGGCAAAGTAAATAAGGAATTTAGAAACTCAAGGATATAATTGGTATGGTGCTCAAGAAACGTTGGCTTTACTTGAAGATGACATTGTTTTGTATCTGATGGAACCAGAAAAGGACATCTCAGTGTTGTGGAACATTCTGAGACAGTCCTGGGTTTTTTGGGATATAAAATTAATGAAGATAAAATAAATGCTGTAGCTGTAAACTATGCACCACACATTAACTAGTTCAGCAATATCCATATTTATGGGGACATTATTAAATTAATTTGGAGTATGGATTAAAAAGGATTGTGTTATGGCACCTAAGGATATGTGGGAAGGGGTCTACTACACAAACCAGAAATCCTACTTACAACAAAGTCAAAAACTCAGAAGACCGACAGTCTGGAGCAATGACTTTCAACTCCAGGTAAGTAGCCACTTGGCCAAAAAAAACAAAAAAACTTAAAACTGAAGCAAATTAAACCCACCCATGTGGAGGGCTGACTGTGCCCCTCCCATCCCTAACCAAATACATCAACTCTGAGATTGCACTACCACGGAAGTAAAGAGCAAAGTTTAACATGGTGCCAAGGGGTTACTTACCTGGAGTTGAAAGTCGGTGTTCTGGGCAGTTGGTCTTCTGAGTTGTCAGCTTTGTTGTCTCAAAATTCCACTTACCCGACTTTCATATAACCGAGACGACAAAGCCAAAAACTCAGAAGACTGACAGTCCAGAGCACAGACTTTCAACTCCAGGTAAGTAACCACTTGGCCAAAAAAAAAAAAAAAAAAACTGCAGCAAATTAAACCCACCCATGTGGGGTGTTGGCTGTGCCCCCCCCCCCCCAATGGAGGCAAGGAGCAAAGTTTAAGATGGTGGCCAAGGGGTTACTTACCTGGAGTTAAAAGTCGGTGTTCTGGGCAGTCTGTCTTCTGAGTTGTCGGCTTTGTTGTCTCGAAATCCCACTTACCCGACTTTCATATAATTGAGAGACTGCGATTACATATACAGAAAATAGGCAAGAGGGGGCTGGAACTTACTAGAAAAAGCTGGCAAATGAACCAAGGTACTGAAAGCAAATAATTAGAGAGGGGAATGCAATAAAATGAGAAGAGGCAATAAGCTATTTGAATTGCAAGCTAGTGATTGATATCAATCCCTGATAGGGAAGGCAGAGTACAGATAAAGAGAAATGATAGGGGAATTCTAAATAAAAGACCTGCACTGGTTGAGTTTTTTTATTGAATCTGGAACAGAAGCTGCTGTTAAAAAAGGATAATTAGTAGGGCATATAAAATATTGCATGATAACTACAGGAATCACTCAGAAGAGGTCAGAAATTGAGAAGAGAGATTAGATATGCAATTCACAAAGAAACAATAGGAGGACACATGTATGGGTCTCAAATATGCAACAAAATCTTAAAGATTTAAGATTTTTGCCTGAAGTGTTTGTATGGATACTGTTACATCCCCCCCAAGCAGACTCCAAGGAATTTTTCCACGGGTAGATGGCAAAAGCTTGAGGTGCAATAGGGAAGAAAGAGGTACCTGGGAGCATATTTTCTTGGAGTGTAATGAGCTGGCAGACTTTAAAAATTCCCTACAAAGTACTTAGTCAGCAATACTGGGTGCACAAATAAGTGTAACTAAGGAAATACTTTTTTTGAGTTGATACACAGGATCTGAATTGCCTACACATGGGTAAGGCGTTGCTAAGTTTAATTCTGGTGTCTGGCAAAAAGTCAGTTATGAGAAAATGAAAATCAAAATCTAAACCAACTATACTTGAAGTGGTGAATATTGTAACAGAGATAAAAGAACAGGAAGTGGGATCCTTTGAAAACATCAGGGGTAAATTAAATAGAAAAAAATGGAAATTATAGCAACAACACATGCAGAAAATATTTTGGAGGAAGAATGGGGTTTAAGAGAAGGTAGTAATTGAACAATTTATGTAATAGGTTCATAGGTAAGTACTAGGCTATCTGCCCAAGGGTATTTATAAGCCTAGCCAGAATGTGTTGGTTTTTGCCACCCCCTTAGATTAGTTCCCTGCGCTTCTTACCAGCAGAGCCATTAGTTCCCTGCACCACTGTCCAGCAGAGCCACTGCTGTGATCCCGAGGTACATTTTCTGTTTCCCATCCACCCGTCAAGGTTTCTCTTGAAGAGTGTTAGTGAGGGGCTCTGCCTGATGTATATTGGAATCCTGTTCCAAAGCATGGGGAGTCTCTGGGACAGGAATCTATCCATCCAGCATGTCCTATTTATCGTTGTGGTGAGGTTTATATCTCTAGTGGCTCTCTGGGATTGTTTTTTTTTTTTTTAGGTGGAGCATGTCCATCAATTCTGGGTTGGACATGGCCTTGTTTTGTCAGGCAGAGATCAACTCTGAGTAAGCTGTATGTAACAGAGTACAGCTGGAGTTTCTTGAGTTGGGCTGCATAGGGCATCTGTTTGAGGCCAGTAATCCTCTTGGTGAGGTACTTTTGTGGACTTTACAGCTGTTGCAGGTGTTTTGTAAGGTACATCCCAAATGGGGCGTTGTATTCTATGATGGGTCTAATGAGTGATGAGTAGAGAGGCACAATAACCTCTTTTGTTCTAGATGCGAACCCTTTTCTGATTAGGTGGACCACATATAAGGATTTTCTAACCACCTTGGCAATATGATTATCAAAGGAGAGATTACTATCTACTTGGGTCCCCAGCTCTATTATTACATTTTCTGTATTTAGGGGACTACCACCTATGTGGTAGTTCATGGGTACTTTATTTTTTCTAAAGGGGATGACTATGCACTTTTTGGCATTTAGCTTGAGGCCATGATTTTGACACCACGTATCCGTCTCAGTGAGACCCTTCTGGAAAGTGTCTGTATCAGCTGGAGAATCAATTATGGCCCCTAGTTTGCAGTTGTCTGCGAACTTGGTCAGCCATAGTTCTCCTATACTTGCCCGTACCTCTGAGAAGTATATACCGAACAGGAGGGGTCCTAGGACTGAGCCCTGGGGGACACCACTTGTAACTGGTTTAGAATCGGATGTAGAGCCTGCAACTCTCACCATGTGGGTTCTATCAATGAGCCAGTTGGCAACCCATTTCGTGACGTAGAGGTTTATGTTCAAGCTGGTGAGCTTGTCTATAATACTACAAAGGGAATTGGTGTCAAAGGCCTTTGCAAGGTCTAGATAGGCTGTGTGGACCATCTTTCCCCCGTCTAATGCCTTGGTAACGGTCTCAAAAAAGTCCACCAGGTTTAGGAGGCATGATCTGCCCTTAACAAAGCCAAACTGGGTAGGGTCCAAGGTTTGGAGGTTCCCAATGTCTCTGCTAATGATTTCCATGATGATGCACTACATAGCCTTGCAGACCAGGCTAGTCAGGCTTATAGGGCAATAGTTCCCGGGGTCCATTGTGGCTCCACCTTTGTGGAGTGGGATAACTGTTGCTGTGCACCACTCTGTGGGTACATAGCCTGTAGAGAGGCTGAGTTTGAACAGTGTGTTTAGGTGAGGGGTTAGTTCATTTTGCAGCCCTTGTAAGACACAGCCTGGGACACCGTCCGGTCCCATTGAAGTTGTATTTTTGGCTTTGGATAGGGCTGTTTTAACCTGTGTGTCTGTGACTGATGGGGCCCTACATTCTTCTGGTATGGTTATGGGCCCTTTAGGGGGTGAGAGGGGGTTGAAGTTTGCACTAAACCGGTCTGCCAGAATGCTGGCAATATCAGTCAGTTCAGTGTATTTTGTGCCATTCTGCACTAACTCAGAGCAGATCTGAGAGTTTCCACTTAGGTTCTTGACATAGCTAAAGAACGCTTTGTGGTTATCTTTGGAGTCATTGGCAATTTTTCTTTTGAAACTAGCCTTGGATGATTTAATGAGGGATCATAGTTTCTTGCTGATATTGATCGGGGATGTCTTTCCTTCTTGGGATTTTACTCTTTTCTGTACTAGTTTCCTCCTTCTGTTGTATAGCTTATTTATGGCAGGGGTCCACCAGACTGGTTTCCTTTTCTTGGAGGAGTGAGTTTTGTTTTTACTTGGGATAGCATGATCCATGAATTCCTGCAGATGCTCATACAGTGCCTTTGTAAAGGTTTCAGCAGCTTGGACAGCATTGTCCTTTAGCATGGGGGCTGTGAACCTTTCCACCTTGGTCTTAAGTAACGTGAAGTTTGCTTTTGAAAAGTTTTTTACTGTGGTTTCCTTGATTGGGGGTGGGGGCAGAATGTGGATATCCAGAGTGATTAGTCTATGGTCTGATCTAACCAGTGAGGGGTTGACCTCCAGTGTGGAACACTGGTTGCCCATGTTGGTGATGACCAGGTCCCATATGTTGTTCCCTCTGGTGGGGGTGGTGACCAGTTGATCCAGGGCATTCGAGTTTATAAATTCTAGGAAGCGCTGGGCAAGGGAGTTAGCACTTGAGTAGTTCTCCCGGTTTATGTTTGGGTAATTGAAAACACCCAGTATTAGGGTGTTTGGTAGGACCTTCATATTTCCCATTATCTCCAGAAATGCGGAATGGGGGTCCTGGGTCATGCTGGGTGATCTGTAGCAAGCTACAATTTGGATTGCAGTTTTGTCCATTGTTAGTTGCACATGGATGATTTCTGATGCATTGTGCTGCGCCACTAACTTGGAGGTGTGGGCATCCTTGATGAATATGGATACACCCCCGCCTTTTGTGTTTCGGTCCTGGTTCTGCAGCCGAAAGGTATGGTATGAGTTATAGCTTAGTAGTGCTGGGGTGCTGTCAGTAGCCTTAAACCAGGTTTCTGTTACTGCACATATGTCGATGTTCCCCATACTGAGTTGTGCCTCAAGTGCGTGCATTTTGAGGTTTAGACTTCTGGCATTGAGTAGCATTTCCCTCAGTTTTTGGTTACTTATGTTATTTATGGTGGTGGGTTTGTCTTTACAGCCTTGCCTAAAAAAGGCACTATGGGGGTGGCAAGAGCCTTGGCCAGCATTTGAAAGCCTAAGGGTGATAGGTGCAAGCCATCTCTTCTGAAGCAACGTGGCTTATTGACCATGTCATCCCAGGCGACAGATACTGGATCCCCTTTGCATGACACCAGAAACTAAGCCAATTGTTGAAATTGATAACTTTTTCTTTATACTGTGGCATCATTCTTGATGAGGGCAGGATTCTACTCAGGGTCAGGGTCATACCGGCCTGGGCTACAGGATCAGAGAGCTCTTCCATGTCTCTTTTCATGTAGTACAGGGAGGTATGTCTGAGGTCATTCACACCAACTTGGACAATGACAGAGTCGTATTTGTACTTGTTCTGGAGTGACCTGAGTGCTTGTGTTATGTGGCGGATCATAGCACCAGACAGGCATCTAACTGCAACCTTCTCCTTGTCCAGCCTAGTTAGTGGGACATCAGTGTGCCTGACTATAGAGTCGCCTATTACTAGTGTGTTGGGTATGTTATTTTGCCTTAAGGGCTGTGACTGCATGGCACACTGATTATGTGAAGTATGTGTTTCATGGGTGGTAATGGGGTGTGAAGGTTGCTTGGATGTCTGCTTTAGAGGTCTCTGTTGCTTTTGCAGGTTTTTATTTAGAGCCTCAGAGTATGTTTTCATGTATTCATGTGTGTTATTTGCCAGTGTTGGTTTATTAGGTCTATATGAGACTGGTGGTGTGCTGCAAGAATTACCCTTCTCCTCTTGACTGTCAGTTCCAGTCTTGGGTTGAGAGAGCTTTGCCTCCAGTTTGGCTGTATAATTGCATCTCATGCATATATTAGTGTTTGGTGGTAGGAGGAGAGGGTTGTCTCTGTACGTGAAGCAGTTGTAACATTCCTGATGAAGTTGGTGTTACCGACAAAAGCACTTAATCAGTGTGGAGGTTATTGGTGTGGACTTATTTACCAGTGTGGATTTTATTATTCTTTGGATTAAAGTGGTTTTCCAAGCAGCCACTGAGTGGTCTGTCTAGTACTGTTCTTCCTTTTGTACTTAGCAGTTGTAACATTGCCTCAAAATGCCCAGACTCACCAGATGGACTGGAGAGTACACTGGAAACTGCCGTTTGGACATGCCTGAATAGGTAGAGTAAGCTGTTTTTCTGACTGGTGGGGACGACTAGAGAGCCTTGTCCTTCTGGACAGTATAGGGAGGTCTAGTGCTAGGGTTAATTAGTGCTTGCTATGAGTTTTAAGCAAGTGTTTGACTGTGAAATGAATGGTAAGAGTGCTAAAGTTGAAGGTTTGTCTAGTTCCAAGGGAAAAATTGAAGAGTACACTTCGTGGAGCCGAGAATAGTTTAACTCGAACTAACTGGCACTGCCCAGTGCGCAAAACCACGCAAATGTGGTTTTTATAGCAGGGAAGTGAAAGAGACAGAAATTAGCCCAAAATGGCTGATAAACTACTAACGTCTGGGCTGAAACCACTCCTCCAGGGACAGATAGGCTGCTCAAAGCTCCCCTCTCTCACAGGTGAACAGAGAAACTTCCTTCCATCCAAGTAAGGTATGGGCAACACAGAAACTTGTAACACAGCCCTGGATTCAGCAATAACCTGAAAACTGGACTATATTAGATCAGAAAGGCGGGAAAAAGTATATATTTATTTATTTTTTTTTCAGAAAATAGTGCAGATAAAATCAAAATTAGCCCAAAATGGCCAATAAACTACTAACTTCTGGGCTGAAACCACTCCTCCAGGGACAGATAGGCTGCTCAAAGCTTCCCTCTCTCACAGGTGAACAGAGAAACTTCCTTCTATCCAAGTAAAGTATGGGCAACACAGAAACTTGTAACACAGCCCTGGATTCAGCAATAACCTGAAAACTGGACTATACTAGGTTCAGAAACAAGTATATATACATACATATATATATATATATATATTTTTTTTTTCCAGAAAAAAAAAAAAAAAAAAATATATATATATATATATATATATATATTTTTTTGTTTTTTTTTTCCAGAAAATAGAGCAGATACAATCAAAACAACACTTTAAATGCACAGAAAAGGCTATCACACTTTAGTGTCTAGCCCACAACAGTTAAACAGATTATTTAAACACAAAAATGACTTAATTCAAGTGCAGGCAGCAAATAAGTAAAATACGTAGCAATAACAAACCTTTTAAATTACAAAAACGCTAAAAAAAAACTGGCATTTTAGGTGGAATTAGTTAAGACAGCAAGAAAAGCAGAAAATGATACTTAATCACTCCAAAGTCTCTCTTTTGTCTCTCTGCTGCTGTAGACTCTGCAGAACACCTGAAAGGCACTTGCTGAGCGGAATACAAGCACAAAAACTGTGCAAATGCGGTTTTTATAGCAGGGAAGTGAAAGAGATAGAAATTAGCCCAAAATGGTCAATAAACTACTAACTTCTGGGCTGAAACCACTCCTTCAGGGACAGATAGGCTGCTCAAAGCTCCCCTCTCTCACAGGTGAACAATGAAACTTCCTTCTATCCAAGTAAGGTATGGCAACACAGAAACTTGTAACACAGCCCTGGATTCAGCAGTGACCTGAAAAAGTACAGTTGTGTACCTACAATAAATGTAGATGTTCGAGTGTATTCACTGTTGCAGTCATTACTCTTGGGTTATCCTGCTGGCAGGCTACCTGCAGTCGGCCAGAATTCCAAAGTCTAGGTCCAGCGTCGGTTGCTGTCGCCTCTTCCCTGACGTCAGTGCGCCAGGGGTATAAAAGATGCAGCCGACGCCATTTTCTTCAGTTTTTCTTGCCCCAGATGTCAGGTGCCCTAAAATTGGTAGGCTGAAAAAATAGGCCAATAAAAATGCATGCACAAAAATAACATTTCCTTCATCTACATGCAAATACACCAAATAGGTTGTATAGGATACAGAAGTGCAGATAAATCCCAGCAAAGAAAAAGGGGGATGGTGGGTGGATAACCTGGACGGCAACAGTGAATACACTCGAACATCTACATTTATGGTAGTACACAACTGTACTATGTTCATCGTGTTTCATTGTTGCAGTCATTACTCTTGGGTTGAATCCCAAAGCTGAGGATGGGTGGCTGGGCTAAATAGGATTAGGAGAGGCTATGAGGCCCTGCAGAACTGCAGTGGCAAAACCTGCTCTGGACTTAGAGTAAAGAGGTAAGTGGTAGTGCTTTGTGAAGGTGTGCACTGAACTCCAAGTTGCAGCCTCTAAGATATCTTGGTTGGTACTCCTCTGAGGAAGGCTGCTGATGTGGCTGCTGCTCTGGTGGAATGAGGCCTAATGCCCTTAGGCACTGATTTGCCATGTTGAAAATAGCAGAAATGGATGCCATGGCCTATCCATTTAGAAATAGTCTGTTTTGAGATAGCCTTTCCTTGTGATCCTGCAGCATATGACACTAAAAGTTGCTCAGTCTTTCTGAAATCTTTAGTTCTGTCCAAGTAGAAGCATGACTGCCTGTGTATGTCCAAAGAATGCAGAATTTTCTCACCCTTGTTCTGTGGACTTGGATAAAAGGTAGGCAAGTGAATGGTTTGGTTGAGGGCCACACTGGACACCACCTTAGACATAAATGTAGGGTTTGTCCTCAGAAAAGCCCTGTCTGGATGAAAAATGATGAAAGGTTCCACAGCCATGAGTGCTTGTAACTCCGAGACTCGCCTTGCAAAGGTTATTGCTAGGAGCAGAGCTGTTTTCCAGGATAATAATTTTATATCTGCTGTTGATGTTGGCTTGAAAGGAGGCAGTGTGAGTTTTTCCAAAATATAATTGAGGTCCCAGGCCGGAACTGGTGCTCTCCTTGAAGGCCTAATGTTTTTGGCCCCTCTGAGGTACTGCCTTATTAAAGGATGAGAAAAGATAGGTGGTTCCATATTGTAGTGGGCTGAAACGGCAGAGGCATGAATCTTAATTGATGAGAAAGAAAGGCCTTTGTTCAGCATCTCAATTAGGTACTGTAAAATCTGAGGGATATTTGGTACACCCGTGTCAATGCCATGTTCCAAGCACAGAATCTCTTCCATTTTTCTGCATAAGATTTTCTTGTACTGGGCCTCCTGGCCTCCAAGATAACATCCATAACAGCTTTTGAAAGAGGAGTGTTCTGAATGGCTACATTATCTGCCATGCTGCCAGATTTAAGGTCCTGAGTTGGCTGTGCAGGATGTGATTGTTTTGTTGGGTCAGCAAGTGAGAAGTCTGAGGCAATATCCATGCTGGACCTTGAGACAAGCTCTTTAGGATTGGGTACCAGTGCTGGCGTGGCCTGTCGGGTGCAATCAGTATAATTTTTGGCTTCTCTTGTCTGACCTTTAGGAGTACCCTGGGAAGGAGAGGCAGTGGGGGAAAAGCATAAACTGTTAGATCTTTCCAGCTGAAGGATAGGGCGTCCACTTTCCATGCTTCCTTGTGATAAATCCTTGTGCAAAATCTCTGCAATTGGCAGTTGTGAGGGGAGGCAAATAGATCTATGTCTGGGCATTCCCATTTCCTTATTATCATGCTGAAGATTTGTGGATCCAGTTTCCATTCGTGGGGATCCATGAGGTTTCTGCTTGGTTCGTCTGCCAGAGTATTTGTTTTTCCTGACAGGAATTGTGCTTGCAGGTGAACTTGAAAAGCCAACGCTGTGTCCCATAAGGTCATTGCTTGTCTGCAGAGGGGGTAGGAATGTGTACCTCCCTGCTTGTTTATGTACCACATGACCGTAGTGTTGTCTGCCTTTATCAGTAACTGTCCTGGATGAAGCAGGTCCTTGAAAGCTGTCAGGGCATTTTGAACAGCTAGCATCTCTTTTTGATTGATGTGAAGATGCATCTGGTTTGCAGGCCATGTGCCCTGAATACATTTTTCTGCCATATGGGCCCCCCAAGCATAATCTGATGCATCCTTTGTTACCCAGTTGGCTGTGGGTAAATTGAATGGCAGACCCTTGTTGTGGTGACAGGCTTCTGCCCACCATTGAAACTCCTGTTGCAGGCAGGGAATGAGTGCAATTACTGTCTCCAGGCTGTGGCAATGCTAAGTCCAAACACTTTTTAGATACCATTGTAGTTTCCTCATATACAGTCTGGCATATGGAATTAGTAGAATGCAGGATGTCATGAAACCCAAGGCCTGCAGGATTTTACTTGCAGATAAGTGGGTTTGTGTTGCCAATTTCTTGAAGTAAGTAGTCAGTTGCTTTTGTTTGTCTGGCGTGAGATAAGCCATCTGGGCAGTTGTATTTAAGCTTGCACCCAGGAATATTATCTATTGAGAGGGCACTAGTTTTGATTTCTTTTCGTTTACTGTGTACCCTAGGCCAATTAGTAATCTTTTTACAAATGCCAGATGCTTTAGAAGAATGTCTTTGTTCTCTGCTTGAATTATGCAGTTGTCCAAGTAGGGATATATTTGAATTCCTTTTTGTCTGCAAAACGCAATTACTGGTGCCAGGCATTTTGTAAAGACCCTGTGCGCAGTAGATAAGCCAAAGGGCAGTGTAGAGAATTGGTAATGCATTGAACCAGCTATGAATCTGAGGTATCTTCTGCAAGATTGTCTGATTGGGACATGCAGGTATGCCTCTTTTAGGTCCACAGTTACGAGCCAAGCCTTCTTGCCCAGCATGGGCAGTAGCTGCTGTAGAGTCAACATCTTGAATTTTGGAACTTCCAGAAACGTATTTAGTATAGACAGGTGCAGTATTGGTCTCCAGGTTTTGTCCTTCCTGGGTACTAGGAAAAGTCTGGAGTAAAATCCTTGCCCCTGCTCTTGTTGTAGTACTTGCTGAATGGCCCTCATGTCCATGAGGGCTGTAATTTGTTTTTGTGCCTCTGCCCATTGATTGTGTGGCAGGTTTGGCATACCTTTTGACCTTGGTAGAGTGTGAAAATGGAACATGTAGCCTTGGGACACTATGTTCAGGACCCATTTGTCTTGGGTAACCATTTGCCAATTTGATGAAAAAAGTGCTAGTTTTCCTCCTAAGGGGGCTGCCAAAAGAAAAGTGCTTGGATCTGGTAAAGGAAAGTCATTGGGACTGTTTCATGTAAGGTTGTGATTTGTCTTCTCCGCTTTTGGAGGTAGGAGCACCCCATTGTTTAGGCCTGTATGAGCCTTGGGGCTGAGATCTGCCTCTGGGATGCCTGTATCTGCCTCTTTGTGGTCCGTCTGACACTGGAAAGGACCAATTTTTAGAAGGCCAGTTCCTGATAAACCTGGGTGGCTGTACCTGTAAGAAATCCTTGACTGTCTGCATGGATTTTGCTTTATCCTCCATTTTTTTCAACACCTCTTCTGCTTTAGTACCAAAGTGTCATGCTGTAATGGTGCATCTAATAATTTTGCTTTAACATGATCAGGCAGATTCTGTTCCTTTAACCAAGCATGCCTTCTAATCACAGAACCTGTAACTGCGGTCCTGCAAGAGGCCTCCAGTGAATCATAACCACATTGCAAAGTATGCTTTCCCACTTGTTCAGCTGCATGTAATAAATCCTGCAATTCCTTGTTCTCTGAACATTCAGTATTTGTCAACATTTTCTGTTTCAGCAGTGACATTAAATATTGCTGATATTTAAGCATATGAAACTGACAATTTAAAGCCCTTACAGCCAGGGTAGCAGAAGTGTAGACTTTTTTCCCCCATCTGTCTAGAGCCTTAGAATCCCTATCAGAGAGGACAGAGTTTTTTGCAGTGGAAGCTTTAACCCCTTTGGGACCCTGAGATATAGTTTCTGGGTCAGCAGCGGGATTTTTGTATAGGAATTTATGAGAATACGGGACCCTGTAGTATCTGTCTGGCTGAGCAGGTGCAGGGGGTAGAGAGTCAGGGGACAGGCCGGACTCTGAAAATACATTATCTACAATGTCTAGAGCAGGTGGAATAGCAAGGGGTCTGTGCTGAAGAAGTAGCAGAAAGTCTCTGAGCCTCTTCTTAGATTCAGAATAATCTTGGCTCTCCCAGAGGAAATGCTCCCTCATGGCATGCAGGGTTTCCCCAAAAGAATAATCCTCAGGAGGAGAGGCTGAAGGAATGGATTCTTCAACATCAGAATCCTCATAGGGAAGCATGGAGTAATCCTGTTCAGAAGAGGAATTAGAGGAAACAGAAACTTGATCAGAAGAATCATACTCTGTCTCTTGCCTAGGCCTCTTATCAGGAGGGGGATGGGAGCCCCTGATCAAAGTAATTAGATCTTCGGCCATTTTGAGCATCTGCTTTTTAGGCATGGAAGTCTGAGTAGGAGAATGCTGTACTTGTTTCTTTGTCTTTAGAGCTGCTTTAGTGTTTGTCTCTGAAGCTGAAGATGGCTTAATATATAGTTGTGTAGGTCTGAAGACACCCTCAGAAGCCAATGCCTGCTCAGCGGCTCTGGACCCATCTGAGGGAATGATTTCCGAGTGTCCAATACCTTGAGTATCCAGAGGCCCAGTCGGCTCCACGTGGGAGTCGGAAGAGGCCTGTGGCTCTGAGGTAGCGGGCGCAAGGGGCTGCGAAAGCGCCTCACTGAGAACCGGCGACTGGCCTAGCAGAGGCCTCGTCGTCGGTTTTGGACCTCGGATGCCTATCCTTTTCCTTGTCCTTGCGTTTTTTGTAAACTCCAGTTGTCGGCTGGTCTGACGGCATTATATAATTAAATCTTTGGCCAAAGTAATGAAATGCAAAATTGAACCGACGCTTGATAGTGCGTTGGTTAAATCTAGCACAAAACCGACAGCTAGCAACGTTGTGATCAGGGCCTAGGCAAGGAATACAATAAATCCTTATGAGGTATTTGCTTCCCACAAGAAATACAATTGTTAACTTTTTCTGACATCGGTCTGGAGCAAGAAAAAATTTTCCCCAATGGGGTACTTAGCTTTAATGAAGACTTCGGTTCTGAAATTCGGATTTGAAAATCTCAGGAGTCGGCCGACCGGCACTTGCGAACTGCTTTTGCTTTGGGCACCGCGCGGCAAGAAAGAGAAAATGATGTCGGCTGCATCTTTCATACCCCTGGCGCACTGATGTCAGGGAAGAGGCGACAGCAACCGACGCCGGACCTAGACTTTGTAATTCTGGCCGACTGCGGGTAGCCTGCCAGCAGGATAACCCAAAAGCAACAGTGAAACACGATGAACATCTGGACTATACTAGTTCAGAAAGGTGGGAAACAAGTATATATATATATTTTTTTTTTTCCAGAAAATAGAGCCAATACAATCAAAACAACACTTACCCAAAATTAACCAGTTAAAAAGCTCAAAACTGGGCCCTGTTCCAGGAGTTTTCAATCAGACAAGTTCTAACTGCAGACTCCTGCCACTAGGGTACAGAGAAACCTTCTCCAAAAAAGACGGCCTGGATCAGTGCACAAGTTATACAAACAAAGCTAGATCCAGCAGGCCTGAAAATGTTACAGTGTTATATGTGATGCATACTGTTTGTAAATGTGAGCTTGTTAATATGGTTGGATTACTTTTATAGAAGTGTATGTTTGCCTGTGTCAAGTCATAATTCAATAAAGGTGTTTAAAAATGCATATAATTAACATTTCTATATACAGATTCTCAGATTCATGCCTCTTCTATAGGAAAGGTTCAAATTATACTCACCACTTCGCAGAATTACCAGTGGGACCTCAGCACCTACTGGAAACTGTTTTAAAATTTCCACCACCTGTAGGTGATTCAAGTCCTGAACACTCTGATTATAGATTTCTTTAATTACATCTCCTTTATGAAGGCCTTGACACCACTGACTATCCAAAATCATCTTCACCTTCTGCCCAGTAGGACTGTCTGCTATGGCAAATCCAAATCCTTTTGGACCTTTAACCAATGGAATGGTCAAAACTTCTGGCTGAGAACTTCCTGAGGAGGCAGAAGAGGTTCTCTGCTCATAGTAGTCATATGAAGGTCCACTAAAGCGGCCATTGCCCATAACCTGACTAGATTTTCCATCATGTTCAAAAAGATTAGATCCAGTTCTGCAGTCTAAAGTATCAATGACAGTTTCACCTTGAGATATCAGTTGCCCATTGACAATGGGGGAAGCAGCAACAACATTAATGTCTGGTTCGTCATGCTCTTCTGGAAGAGGATATCCACGACAAAGAATCATTGTTGTATACTGGTTCACAGGAACTAGCTGAAACATCTGAACAACATCAGCATGGGAATACCCAAGGACACATGTGCCATTAATATCCACAATAACGTCTCCTACAAGAAAAAACAAATCTGTCAGCATGGATATACATCACACTGACATGTTTTTAATACTGATAATTAACAATCAGATCATTCCTCAATAATGAATTACATGTTTGCTAATCTACATTTTAAATATAAAATTAAACAAGAAAATAAAGTAAAGGTATTAAAATTAGGGCTCACCATACATATACGGTGGGTATAAAAAGTGTACACACCCCTGTTAAAATGCCACGTTTTTGTGATATAAAGAAATGAAACCACAATAAATAATTTCAAAACTTTTCCCACCTTTAATGTGACCTATGACCTGTACAATTCAATGGAAAAACAAACGAATCTGTTAGGGGAAAAAAACATAACAAATAAAAAACGTACAATATGCTGGTTGCATAAGTGTGCACACCCTTAAACTAATACTTTGTTGTGTGTGCACACCCTTAAACTAATACTTTGTTGAAGCACCTTTTGATTTAATTACAACAGTCAGTCTTCTTAGGTACACACCTGCCAACAATTAGAGAGACTCGTATTAACCCCAAATAAAGTTCAGCTGTCCTAGTAGGATTTTCCTGACATTTACTCAGTTGCCTGCTACAGCAAATGCCATGGTTTGAAGAGAGCTTACAAAGCATCAAAGGGATCTCATTCTTGAAAGGTATCAGTCAGGAGAAGGGCACAAAAAAATTTCCACAGCATTGAATATACCAAGGAACACAGTGAAGACAGTCATCAAAAAGTGGAGAAAATATGGGACAACAGTGACGTTGCAAAGAACTGGACGTCCCTCCAAAATTGATGAAAAGACAAGACAAAAACTGGTTAGAGAGGCTGCCAAGAGACCTACAGCAACACTGAAGGAGCTGCAGGAATTTCTGGCAAGTACTGGTTATCTACTACATGTGATAACAATCTCCTGTATTCTCCACATGTCCAGACTATGGAGTACGGTTGCAAGAGAGAAGCCTTTTCTTACACAGAAAAACATCCCGGCTAAAATTTACAAAACAATACATCACGTCTCCCAAAAGCATGTGGGAAAATGTGTTATGGTCTTATGAGACCAAGGTTGAACTTTTTGGACATAATTCCAAAAGGTACATTTGGTGCAAAAACAACATATCACATCACCAAAAGAACACCACCCCCATGGTGGTGGCAGTATCATGCTTTGGGGTTGCTTTTCTTCAGCTGGAACTGGGGCTTTAGTCAAGGTGGAGGGAATTATGAAAAGTTCCAAATGCCAATCACTTTTGGCCCAAAACCTTCAGGCGTCTGCTAGAAAGCTGAAGATGAAGAGGAATTTCACCTTTCAACACGACAATGACCCCAAGCATACATCCAAAACAATTAAAGAATGGTTTCAGCAGAAGAAAATTAAAGTTTTGGAATGGCCCAGCCAGAGCCTAGACCTAAATCCAATAGGAAATCTGTGGTGTGACCTGAAGAGGGCTGTGCACAAGGGATGCTCTCGCAATCTGACAGATTAGGAGCACTTTCCCAAGGAAGAGTGGGCAAATATTGCCAAGTCAAGATGTGCCATGCTGACAGACTCCTACCCAAGAAGACTGAATGTTGTAATTAAATCAAAAGGTGCTTCAACAAAGTATTAGTTTAAGGGTGTGCACACACATGCAACCAGTGGATTGTATGTTTTTTATTTTTTATATTTTTTTACCCTAACAGATTTGTTTGTTTTTCCATTGAATTGTACAGGTTATAGGTCACATTAAAGGTGAGAAAAGGTTTGAAATGATTTACTGTGGTCTCATTTGTTTTATATCACAAAAACCTGACATTTTAACAGGGGTGTGTACACTTTTTAAATCCGTCGTATAAACTGATACATTTATATATTAAGCTCACAATTTATCCAGGTTTGAGTAACATGACCATGAAGTCTGGTGCTTAAACACTGATATCCAAGTAAAAATACAGTACACCTTTTACTTAAATTTATAAGGTAGAAGAAAGCAAAAAAAAAAGGTCAACAATAAATTATACTACTAAAACACAATATACAAAACAAATGTCGATAAGGAACATTAAATAAAGTTATGTTGGAAGCATTAAGTATACTTGCTGACATTTCTTTTGCACTAGTACATGTTACTTGCATACTGATTCCTTCACTTTTATCTCTCCATGAAGACTAGTACTCAAAAACACAGAATAACAACTCAAAATACTCATTCCATTTCATTTGCTTGGCAGCAGAAAAAAGAAAACAAGGTTTATGTAGTCTGCCTTCTCAAAGGCCTTAATATTCTACCTCTCCTGCTTTCTTGTCATTCCCCCACATTACTTCAACCTGTGACCTACCCTACTGAATGTTGCTGTGGACTCAGTACCACCATCCATTCTGGTAGTCCATTCCATGGATCCACAACCCCATTCTGTGAAAAAGTGATTTTAAAAATCCAGGGTGCAGTCACAACTCTACAATCTGCTGATTGTGTCCTTCTCCTTCAACCTGTGTCCTTCCTGTTCAGATGATCACGTAACCCCTCACTCATATGATATTATGCAATGGTATAATGTACCACCAAGTCTCTTCTGGTATTGAGACAAGCTCTTTATCCACTGACCTCTGGTCATAGTTCTTCCCGTCCATCTCACATATATTTCTGGTACATCTGCTTTGAACTCCTTCCAGCAGCCTAATGTGTCTTTGCTTATATGGCCTCCAGAACTGCACACAACAGTCCAGTTCTGGTTCTGATAAATCTAGTTTGTTTTGTTGATATACCAAAACAGCAACCTGCTAACATAAAAAAATAAATAAATAAACAGACATTTTTATTTTGCAGGGAACAAGCCCTCCTGCATTCCTACTACCCCTGCTAATTATGTGCACTAACTCTAAGATTGCACTACAGTGGGGAAAGGGCCAGTTTCCCAATCCCTGCTTTTGTATCATCTCACACAATTCTTCTGTTTAATTCTATAGTTCAATATTTTAAATTTGATGTTACCTGGTACCTCTTTTGCCAGTCAATGTTTTTGGCTACTAATAAAATGACAGGAACCTAGTCTGACCAATGCCTTGTACAGTGGAAGCATTACTTTTTTGCTTCAGGGATCTGTCCTAAAGATAAACCCACCTTTCTGTCTGCTGCTGTCACTGCACTCTCACTGTCCTTTTTGTGGTCCAATCCAGGTGTAATAAACACTCACAGACGCTTTCATTGTTGTGTTGCCATCAGTTGCACTCCTCCCTGCTGATACTTCACACCAGGGTTTCTGTGGCCTATGTGCAGTAGTTTGCACTTATTTAGATTTTTCAAATCATTTGTTACACTCCCATATCACACTCCTGCCTTATCACTGTGACATCAGTAAAGAGCTACATCCTGCTTTCTATTCCCTCAGCTATGTCCGAGACAAACACACTAAAGAATAGTGGCTCCAGGATAGACACACTGCGGTATTCCACTAGTCATTTTTCTTAATTTCTAACATTGAACCCCTCACCAAAATCCTTTATGTCGGACCATTCAGCCATAAAGCTATACAGTTCCTCAGTTTTGGTTCCATCCAACTTTCTTATCAGTCTGCTTTGTGGGACAGAGTCAAATATCTTTCTGAAGTCTAAGTGGACTACTACTACTGCTACTCCAAAGTTACTTGACACCCACCATAAAAATGAATCATGTTTGACTGACAGTTCCTTCTGGCAGTAATCTCATTCTTCCCTGCTTTCCTCTAGGAATATGAGCCTTCCTCACAGGATTCCCTCAGTGATTTCCATGTCATTGTTGTTATTCTAATAGGCTTGTAGCTCATCATACATTTCATTTTCTGCTTCTTCCTTCTTTGTACAAGGTTCCACAACTGCTGTCTTACAAACCTCTGGCTCTTATGCACCAGTCAGTAATTTTCTGAACATCTCCATTGGGTGGCACTGGTTGGGTCTGCTAACACACTGGCTAGACTTTCTGAAAATTCTAGGATTTTCCTAGATCTGATCCTTGTGCTTTATACTTCTTATAGTCAGCTAATTCCCTCTGAATTTCTTCCTTCTATGTCCTGTTATATGTCCTCCTTTGCTTTCCTTCCACATGGCCTTCCCTCCGTTTTCCTTTGAGAAGGATAAAGCAAACATATTAATTCAGAAACGTTTTTTCCCTTCCATTGTTACTCATCTTGCCAAATTCTGTCCCTCTCTTCCTACTTTTTGTGATGTAGCTAAAAAAAACTTAATTCCTTTCCTGATCCCTTCTGCTAACTTTCTTTCAACTTTACCCTTTGCTCTAAAATTGCCTGCATACAGAAAAATACTATTTTTTCACAACAAACCTCAGAAGAAAAATAGGAACATGCTATCGCAGCTGTGCAAAAGAATAAAGCTCTGATTATGTCTCAATAGACCCAGATTCAAGTAGCAAGTACATGGATAGAAAACCAACCTAGGGAAGGATTTAAGTGAGTGGTCATTAACAGCCTGCCTGTTGAAATTGGAGGGGGCATGGTTCATATGACTGCCTGAGCACCACCTGGTGTCTAGATGGCAGAGTGGTCAGATCCCAAGCTACAATGACAAAACAGATGAGGTCTGTGAATTAATGGCAATAATGAGGGGAAAAATGCTCATTCACATTTCTGAGCTCTAAAGTAGGAGACGGGGCAACACAAAAAACAAGTCAGGTATTGAAATCCAAAAAAGGACCCTCTTAATGGCATTGTACAGGGTGCTGATGCCTGGCAGGAAGGGAGGAGTGAATTAGTTCAGTGGGAGCTAGATGATCAAATGCTAAAGAGGGTAAAAAAAAAGGAACACATACTGAATATTTTTAATGTCTTGAAGCTTTTCGATAATATAATATAATGCATTTTATTTCAAGGTAGCCTGGCTCCACTGTGCTAAGGGAATGAAGCCCTTACTGTGACCCTTAATTTAACCCAGAGACAACATCAATCAGTGCAGCTGTGCTACAGGAGAATCAGGTTGGGAGAATGAGGACTGATAGGTCATGGCCTGCTCACCTCTGTTGAGGGGAGGGTACATGGAATTGGTGTAATTTCCCTGGTGGAGACCGGAGAAACCACCACTAGTACTTGCTGCTGGGGCAGGGGCTGCTTGGAGGAAACACTGTTTATAAGAATTAGAGAATAGCCTCTGTGGTCAGCCCACTGCAAAACCATAACAAACACTTTGCTGAGTGCACGGAGGGGTTAGGCCAGCATTTGAAAAAGTTGAACCACCCCTGATGGTTGCCTGAATGATAGCCTCTATTGACGACTCTTATCACAGTCAAGGGCAACAAATGGGTCCATTCGGGAAGGGGGTGATCTTCAGGAAGTGAGACAGATAATGTCGAGAAAATACAATACCACAAGGCAGATTATGCATACATTGTGAAACTGGTGGTAACCCATGCCTGCACAACAAGATCTAAAAGAACACACTAAAAGCTTTTCATTACTCTACTGTAGATCAATGTGTGTTTATGCCTTTAAGAAGCTATACAAGGGCTTGCACAAGCGTATAGATATTGAACATGTGCAAGTCTGACTGCCATTTTGTAGTTAGCTGTTTTGATGTAAGCATGTATGTATGTAAGGTCTGTCTGTTAACTAGTTTGTTTGCATTTAATGATGCTGCTTTCCATCCTGATGTGTTTGTATGTATTAAAGCATCTGAATGAAACCTCAAGCCTTCTTGTTACATGTGTTAGAGACAAACGAGTGACACGGTGTCCAAAATGGCATGTCTAAAAGGACATGGTGTTAGAAGAAGCACATCAAAAGGGCATGGAGTCAGAACTGGCACATTCAAAGGGTTTGGCTACAATTAAGGCACTTGTTTAGATGCTGCAGAAGTGGATCATTCCTAAAATGTGTAAACTTTGTAAAACAAGTCAGAAACAAATTTCAGATATTAAAACTTGCTCAGAACTATATTTTTCATATAATATGAAACAAGCCATACAGAACGTTTTAAATAATATTTGCATAAATCAATATGTATGATATTGATACAAATATTCAAATTACTGTGGAAATGTTTGAAATAAAGTCTGAATTGCATACAATGAATAAAATAAGGGGAAACAACCACATTTTCACAAAGCATGTGTATTTTTCATATTAAGCAAAGATATCCGAGTTATCAGAAGTGTATAAAGTGTTCTCATGTTTGTGCAGTGTTACAGTAAAGCTATTTCGCAAAAGTACAGCCATTACAGGGCATATTTCATAGAATACAGCCATTAGAGAGCATATTTCACAAAGTAAAGTATTTCAGAGAGTTTACTGTGGATTTGAATGTTGTTACAAGCTCAAAGAACAGTTTGTGCATACATAATTACAAGGGCCCTATTTTCAGTGTGTTTGTGTATACTTTGTGGGCATGGCAGATGGATTTTGAAAACCCACTGCACTTGTGTTTGACAGTAATATTGCTGAGAACTGGAGAGCGTTTGAGCAAGAGTATTTTCTGATAAAGATGACCATACAAAGGCATTTATTCTACTTAATTTAGCTGGTTCAGAAGTTATAAAAAGGCAGCATTCATTTGTGTATGCACCTGCTGTCTATACTGGAGAGGGGGGAAAGAAGTCATACTGTTGTACCGGCTGAGTCAAGGGAGGACCCAGAGTGCTTAAAACATAAATTTAGAGAAATGTGTAATCCCCAGACAAATGTTACACTGGAAATGCACTTATTTTACACAAGGGATCAAATGCCTGTTGAAACTTTTGCAGCATAAATAACTGACCTGAGAAATAAAGCTAAAACGTGCAGATCTGGTGACTTAAGGGATGAACTGCTAAAAGACAGACTTGTGTGTGGTATTAAAGATGATGCTGTGAGAAAGATTTTGATTTGTGACAGTGATTTAACTTTGAACAAGACCATTAAGATTTGTCAGATATATGAGCTCAAAGAAAAGCACACAAATATGCTTACAAATGAGAATAGCTCTAGAAGGCACAGTGATAAAGCTCATGTTGATAGTATGCAGCACATGGTTAAAAGAAACAGGCCCAAGCACATGACAGCAACTGTAACCCTTGCAGCACTCATTGGTAAACCCCAGAACTTTCCAGCAAATTCTAGAGTTCACATAGTCTCAGTGAAGCATAAGAATGAGTCAGGAAACTCAAAGCATGGACCACAACCCAGTTTCATTGCCAACTGTCATAACTGTAGTAAAAGTCATGAATCTAAAAGGAAGAAATGTTTAGTTTTTGGTTAACAATGCTAGAAATGTAATAAATGTAATAATTTCAAAAGATTTTGTAAACCAAAAGCCCCACATTCTTTTATCAAAAGGGAACATTTTAAGAAACGTGTTGATCAGCTGCACAGTGGTAATTCTACTCTTTATGTGGATGGTGTGTCAGCGCTTCATAAACAGTTAATGCAGTAGATTTAAGGGCAAAGAATGAAGTGTTTTGTATTGTTCGGATAAATGGCAAACCCACAGAGCTCAAAGTTGATACAGGTTCCAAGTGCAAAGTTATTTCTGCAGAAACATTTGCTAGAGTGTGTCATGGTTAAAGGCTTGATTTGGCAAGGTGTGAAAACTTGTTGCTTACGGAGGTGAAGAAATTCAATCCGAAGGCTCAGTAGTGCCTTCATGTTACTCTGCTGGAAGAAGCAATGACTTGTTATTTTATGTGGTCAAGAGGCATATCCAATCATTACTGGGGCTCAGAGACAGTTTGAAAATGGGACTGCTTTCATTTAACAAGGAAGTTCACCAAGTTAGCTTAAAAGACCACTACTCTAATTTTGCCCACTACATTTTATCTACCTATGCTGGTCTTTTCAAAGACAAACTAGGCAAACTTCCAGTTGTGTACTCCATGAAGTTAGACCCAGAGGTCAGTCCAGTTATCAGGTCAGCACGCAAAGTTCCGATAGCCATGCAGGACAGAGTTAAAGCAGAGTTAGATAAAATGGTGCAACAAGGTGTGATTTGTCCAGCTGAAACTCCAACTGAATGGGTATCCTCCATTGTGGTAGCTCATAAGAAAAGCTCTGATGACATCATAATATGTACTGACCCGTGAGATTTGAACAAAGTGCTAAAAAGACCTCATCATCCAATGCACTCAGTCGAAGAAGTCACAGCCTTGATGCCAAATGCCACTATTTTTTCTGTCTTAGATGCAAAGAGTTCATTTTGGCAAATTCAGCTTGACAAAAAATCCTCATTGCTCACTACTTTTAGTTCTCCGTTTGGCAGGTACAGATTTTTGAGAATGCCATTTGGGATAAATTCTGCAAGTGAAGTCTTTCAGCGTGTAATGGAGCAATTTTTTTCTGGGTATCCTTGTGCTATCATAGTAGATGACATACTAGTAGGAGATTGCGATGAAGCAGAACATGACAGAAATCTCAGAAAAGTTCTAGAAAGGGCACATCAAGTGCATCTTAAGCTCAATCCATACAAATGCAAATTCAGGCTATGAGAAGTTATTTATGTTGGTCATTTATTTACTAGTACAGGCCAATGACTAGACCCCTTCAAGCCATTCTCGAGATGCCAGCTCCAGACAATGTTCAAGCCCTGCAATGTTTTCCTGGCAAGTTCAACTACCTAGGCAAGTTCATTCCAGACTTAAGCCAACTTTCAGCCCCACTCAGAGAGCTGACACATAAAGATGCATCTTGGTTTTGGTTAGAGCCACACCAAAGAGCATTTGATATCCTGAAACAGAAAATTGCAAGTTCACCAACACACAGATACTATGATGCTCACAAGCCAGTTACACTTTCCTGTGAGGCTTCCAAATTTGGTCTTGGTGCAGTCATTCTACAAGAGGGTGAACCTGTTGCATATGCATTGAGAACTCTTACCCAAACTGAGATGCAGTATGCCCAGATTGAGAAACAGCTTTTGCCAGTTGTATTTGCCTGTTTGAAGTTCCATGATTATGTTTATGGTAGACCTATCCATATCGAAACAGACCACCAACCATTAGTCACTATCCTGAGAAAGCCAATGCACTTAGCTCCAGGTAGACTGCAATGTATGATGCGAAGACTGAAAAAGTACAATTTCAATCTTGTCTACAAGAAAGGTAAGCTTCTTTATCTTGCTGATACATTATCCAGATTGCCCAGAAATACTACAGAACAGCACGAGAATGAAAACCTTGATTTTGAAGTCATGGAAATGAGAAATTTTTCTTCCACACATCTTGATGAGCTGAGAGATCACACAGCCACAGATCCAGTTTTATTTTCTAGACAGAGATGAGATTTTGTCTGACAAAGGTATCATTATGAAAGGTCAGAGAGTAATTGCTCCAAAGTCCTTGCAACCAGAGTTAATTACTATCTTGCATCCTGGTCACCCAGGAACAGATTCTACCAAAAAGAAGGGTGAGAGGACTAGTATTTTGGGCTTCTATGTCACAAGACATTGAGACAGCACTTTCATCTTGTTCAGTGTGTAACAGTACAAAGTCACATCAACAGAAAGAACCACTTCAGCTTATCCAAATACCGGAACTACCTTGGTCGACAGTAGCCACTGACATCTTCGAGTTGAATGGTCAACATTATTTGGTGTTAGTGGACTCTTACTCCAATTGGTTCGAGACTGTACTGGATGATAGGTTAGGAAGTTAGTCAGTCACTACTATCAGAAGAAGAAATCTTTAGGCAGAATTGAAAGCATTTGAGATCAGTGTCCGAGCCTATACCATAGCACATAGTCTGTGAGAAAGACCCTTTATCTCAGACTGAGTTGTTCGGTGTTCCATTTGCAGAGGAAGTTCCAGAGGACATTCCTGTTCCTGTGACGAATCGAGAAGTTCCTGATACAAGTTGTGTACTGCAGGCTGTCCCTGTTGCTAAGTTTGGTCCTAACTGTTATGTTATGAGATATGGTTGAATCTCTAAACCTTGTAGCAGATATGAAGCAATTTGGACATGAACTTTGCGTTTTACTTCCAATGCATATAGTAATGCATGCCTAACTCTGATATTGTTTTGTATAAAGGGCAATCATTTTAACAGGGAGGATGTAAATCAATATGTGTGTAAATGCCTTTAAGAAGCTATCCAAGGGCTTGCACAAGTGTAAAAATACTGAGCATGTGTGAGTCTGACTTCAATTTTGTAGTAAGCTGTTGAGATGTAAGCACGTATGTATGTAAGGTCTGTCTGTTAACTAGTTAATTCGTATTAATGATGCTGCTATCCATCCTGATGTGTTTTGTTTGTATTAAAGCATCTGAATGAAACCTCAAGCCTTCTTGTTATACGTGTTAGAGATAAATGAGTGGCATCTACCTTAAGAGACAACTAAAGTAATGACAAAAAAAATTAAAGTCACATCACAAAAGCTACTAATGAGGGTTTAAAATAAAAGGTCCAAGTGTAAGAAATAGTAAGTGGCCAGCATTAGACTGGGCTGCACAGGACTCAACTGGAAAGCTGATGTTGGGATGGCGGCATTCAGAACCGGAAAGTTGATACTGGGGTAAGGCCATTCAGAACTGTAAAGTTGATGTTGGGGTGGGGGCATTCAGAACATCAGTAGGGAAGGAAGCCAAGTTCCTTTCACTGTTACATTTAAAATAATCTTGACTGGCTTCTGCTTAAATCATACAGCATTCTTTAGTACTCAATATCTGCTTAAATCATACAGCATTCTTTAGTACTCAATATCTGCTTAAATCATACAGCATTCTTTAGTACTCAATATCTGCTTAAATCATACAGCATTCTTTAGTACTCAATATCTGCTTAAATCATACAGCATTCTTTAGTACTCAATATCTGCTTAAATCATACAGCATTCTTTAGTACTCAATATCTGCTTAAATCATACAGCATTCTTTAGTACTCAATATCTGCTTAAATCATACAGCATTCTTTAGTACTCAATATCTGCTTAAATCATACAGCATTCTTTAGTACTCAATATCTGCTTAAATCATACAGCATTCTTTAGTACTCAATCCACAGAGCTAATATGAAAACAGATAACAGGAATGGCAGAAAATGGCAAGTAGGTGAGAACAAAGAGCCCTCCACTGGTGAGGATGGCCATTTATCTCAGTAGGCTAGTCTAGGTCTGACATTAGTTATTTAAAAAATGCAGTTATTTACTCAGAAAAAAATGTAGTTTAAAGGTAAAACAAATTAATGCAGAATTGTTATCTTTTCAAACCTCTGGATGACTACAAAATAGGATACGAATCCTCAGAGATATGCAAACACAAGTGAGATTCAGCAGATGGATAAAATTCAGGAGACAAGGAGAAAAGCAAAAGTATAGCTCAGACTGAACACATCAACAACAGGTTCAAGCTACCTTCATCAGCTACAAATGCCTAGTTCAGACAATAATTTAATGCCTGAATATACATGTGAGCAGTTAGTTATTACACTTAACTCCTAAGTGTCACCTTTTATTTTTTTATTTAACATTTGTTTACCGTGAAAGTCCGACTTGGAACGAGCCAATTTTCAGCGAAGGCCCACGGAGAAACTCTCCAGGCACATGTCTTTGCAACTGCAAAACAGCTTGTAGTTCAGCTGTCCGTTACCCACAACATGTTCTCTTTCTGACATATTATATTAAAATGTCAGTATTTCTGAGACTGTAGTAGCTGTGTGTGTGTGTGTGTGTTGTTCTCAGATAACCATCCTTTAGTAAATGCATACTATATCCTCTGGCAGTGGTCCCTGCATCCTATTCTATTCTCCGAGTTTTTTTTTTAAACAAGAAAGATCTTTACTGAATTATCACTTCTGATATAGGTAATCATACACTTATATAAATAAAACCAAACCATATTGACATATTTTCAGTTGCAAACATTATGCATCACATATAATCTTCTATACAGAACATTGCGCAGCTCATTCAATTCCTGCCTTCCCTTAAATCTCATTCCTCCTCTAAACCATTATTCTGCATGTATTATTCCCACAATTCCAACTTTTCCTTGTCATTTGCTCCCACCCATTTCTAAAGACCCCACTTTCAGTTATTATATTTCTGTTACTATATGTACTACTTCTAGTATGGTTGGTTTAAACTTTGACTTCAATTTTCTTGAAACTGTTTTTTTTTTTTTTTGGCATCCACCAAAATTAAACTGACCATGTTTTATAAGTGTAACATTACCCTTGAGGTAATTATAGACATAGTCACAGTGCTGCAAGTGAAGTGTCATGGATCTATTGTATGTGGTTAGGGTTGACTTCAGCATTCCTTGTCTACACCTAGACAGTTCCACTATTATACACAGTCAGAAAAAAAAAAATCACACAAAGACAAATATACTGGGACTCGCATCATCATCATCAAACGCGCATCACAAATTACAATAGACACTTGCATAACTTAAATGCAAACAATTACACACACAGCTCCTGACCACCACATCTACATCTGATACTTTGCTCTACATGTCCAGTATTGCTAAGGGAGTGCAACAGACACACACAATACTTTCTACCTTTCCCTATCCAAAACATAGGAATTTGGTAACACAAATTCTATTTTATGGATCAAATTAACCAAGACAATGTATGGATAAGTAAAAAGTTACAACCTTGTCAGCACACTGTAACATGTCTAACTTTGATGATACTGCAGTAATGTAATGAGTAGCTTATCCTTCAGTACGCCTTTGGACACAAGAAGATCTAAAGCTCAATTAAAATATTGGTGGGCTACGTAATTCCCTTTCTAATCAAAAAGTTCTACTCCTCTTAAAAATACTGGTGTAAATCTTAGTCTTGTCTTCTCTGCCCTCTGTATCCACATCTCTGAATGCTGTCATTAAATGAAGTACACTTAGGCTGGAGACTTAAGGGTCCCTCCACACAGTCATTCGATGACCACCATTTTCATGAGAGTTAGTGATGCTTTTGAAGTTACAATGGTCTTCTTGTATGAAACATAGATATCCATGTAAAGTATTGTTCTTTCTCCCTGCCTTAGTTCTCCATTACAGGACAGCCTAGTAATCTATTCACTGACAGTTATGAATGAAAAAAAAATAAAAATAAAAACACTTGTTGCAGTTGTTCTGGGTCCCTCTACTATTCTTTGCTCTCTCTTCTGGTATGATGGCCACTACTGAGTCCATCAATATAACCACTGTTCTACCTTTACAATAACCAACCTCATTTAAAATAAATACCATTATTCCAGGAAAACATAAATGCAGCCATGTTGTTTTGTTAACCGAATCTTTTGTAGGCAATGCGCTTTCAGTTACTTGTACTCCTGAAGACTGTGTTGGGCAGAATCATTTTTCTACTCACTTGCCTAATTGCCATCTTGATCTGAATTATAAAACCTCATTTTACATTTGTTTGAAATCAGTGCTGTTAAAATATACCTAACTCTGTCATTTCAAAAGACATCTTCAAATTGATGTCCTGTCTAGAGGGGCACAATCAAGGTGGCTGAGAGCAGCAACTGGAAAAAGCTCTAACTGAAAACTATTATTCTGACAAAAATATCAATTAAAAATAAGATTTTGGAGACTCCTATTTCTTTACATCCATTAACAGTTAGAGAGAAGAAATACATTGCGAATTTCCTCATTGACTATAATTTTCTTATCAGAATTTTATCTACTGAATTAAGAAAGAAGAGACTACAAAAAATGAGCCACTCAAAAAATGGTACTCAGGATTCCCCTTTTAAAAAAGACAGTGATCAACATCAAGTATTCAGATGTATTGATTAAAATGGACAGACAATACAAAAATAGAAAACTTTAAAGAAGAGTGCAGAAAAGAACATGGACCATCTGGAAACTTTAATAAAACAGCAAAGTACACAAATTAATAATATGGAAGAAGCCTTAAATGACCATGAAGGAAGAATAACTTAAGGTGAGTCCCAAACTGAATTTCTCTTAAAACAGAGTAACTGGCTTATACAGTTGATGATTTGGAAAATAACCTGCGGTGAAACAATGCAAGAACATATGTAATACCAGAAAAAATATGATGAAGATATAAAACGTTTTAAAAACCTGGTTGGATAAAACTTGAATTTGCTAGAAACTTTATCTTTTAGGATAGAAAGGAGTTACAGATATTTGGGTTCCCTATTATATGATCGAAGACGCATTCTTTCGAATGCGTTTTGATCGAACTTGAAAGCACAAAATGGCAAAAGACCAAAATGGCATATAAGCAAATTCTTTCCCTAGGAAAGAAATTGCTTGGCTGCCTTCATTATTTTGCTGTTTTTGTCCCTGTAGTGCGATATCAGAGTTGATATATTTAATTATGGGGGCCCCCACTTTATGTAATGTTTTAAAGTTTTTTCTTTTTTTTTTCTTTTTTGGAAGAGCAATTTTTTTTTCCCGGGAAAGAAATTGCTGTTCTAAGTGTTCAGGATTGTAAGCTTTCGCTTACATGGGGTCGATAAATCAGTGTTCGCTTTTTTAAGCATTCGCTGATTTAATATAGACCCAGATATTTGATAGCACTAACAAAAAAAGAAACCTCACCACCATGTTCAATAATAAAGTTTATGTTTAACATAGAAAAAAGATCAAATACTAAAGGCATTCTGTGTATAATACTGGAACTGTCTAGGTAAACACAAGGAATGCTGAAGTCAACCCTATCCACATACAATAGACTAGAGACACCTCACTTGGAGTACTGTGACTATGCCTGTAATTACTTCGAGGGTAACCTACCTATTAAAATAGGAGAGCATTGGATCCAGTTTGAGAATGACTGTTCCAGTAAGGTAATGATAAAAGGAAAGCTTGCATGCCATCGATTAAAGAACTTAAAAAAATATATTAAAGCTATCTTATTATTTGCTGCAAAGAAAAATCTTTCCCCCTTAACAAATCAAAATATTTGATACACTGGGAGGGTGGCCAAGATGAGACTAGGGTAGCAGGACTTTTCTCCTGCTCTGCTTCTATGTATATTTCAGACAGGAAACTATACTTCTAAACAATTCTAAAAAACTTAATTTAATGAATTTTGATAAATCTTACAGTACTTGAAGATTGTATCAAAGAATTTTTTTTTTTACATATTCCATTATTTTCCTGTCAAATTCTTTGTGGGAAATATTTATCACTGTATCCGGCCTTATAATGAGTCATACAAAGGTAACTTCACAACATTCTGATTTAAAAGAGATTCATTCAGTACTAACATTCAAGAATTATCACTTAAGATAGATACACTGGACACCAAAATTGAGGATTTTAAACAGAACTGTTCCAAACAAATCAATGAAGCTTTGCAGCTGGAGAAGACCCAGGCATCAGGCATAGAAGCGTCTTTAAATGACATAGAAGGAAGATTGAATGAACATGAAAATAATATTGAGTTCCTGTTAAAGCAAAATACTCTTCTCCTAGCCAAAACTGATAATCTCGAAAACAGATCTTGCAGGAATAACATCTGTATATTTGGGATTACCTGAAAGAACTGAAGGTAATAATAATACGATTAATTTTTTATCTTCCTGGCTCTATAAAATTTTAGACGTACCAGAAGCAGTTTCATTCGGAATAATGAGTGCACATAGATCCTTAGTTATTCCTACATTTAAAGAAAACACTTCTCCGAGGTCTATTATTGTTAATTTTTTTTTCTCTCAAGATAAAGAACTTATTCTTACAGCTGCCTCGGCTAAAACACCACTCAAAGTAGATGATGCAACATTCATTTTGACAATGACTATTCTGCAGCAGTAATATCAAAGAGAAAACTATTTCTTCCATCTAATAACAGAACTCTAGAAAAAACAAATAAAAGTACACCTGCTGTTTCCTGCCAGATTAAAGATTTTTCCTTTCAGATGAAACTACTCTCTGAAGATCTGGACCCTGCACTGTCGTATCTAAAAACTAATAAAATATTAGAACAAACAGAATATATGGATTTGTCTATTATATCCTTAAAGAGACAAACCGAGAAAAATGGATGGAAGGTAAATGAAAAGAAAAATAAATTAAGAGACAAATGACTGGTTTCTTAATTTATACATAAAGAAAACAACAAAGTGCTAAAGATTGCTTTTCTCCTTTTCTCCTTGTATACATATGTCTATTCTTTATCTTCATATTTTTTTAACAATACTTGAAAAGATCTCATACTCACCTATATGAGAACCTAACCTTTTTATGTTATACTTGCCAATTTTATAAACAACCAATACTTTACTGATATATTATAACAAAATATTATTAGGTCTTTTTTATTCTCAATCCTTACTTAAAAGGAGCATATAGCCCCTATACCAAAATTTACACCATGGTGCTGCATTCACAGTTGATTGCCATTAAGCTTTGTGCCGAGTTTGATTACATTAGTTTACTTATCTAATTCTGTAAGTTGTCTTATTCCCATAAATGGGAAATTATTTACTAAAACGGGGCTTGTGCTTCAAGTGGCATATGTTTTAAAAGCACTAACAGTGAAAAAATGCGTTACAGGGGATAAACAGACCAACATATTTTATGACTGTGGATGTGGCCCTGCCTGACTGTAATTCAGTGTAACATCTGAGGAGCTGTTACCATTACTAATAGTATAGCTTGAAAGTTGTTTACCTTATTAGTGCATGGGCTTTGGTAATGTGTAGCTGTTGTGCCTTACCAGAGGAATTGTTTTGTGTTTGTTTTTGGGGGAGGGGGATGATTCCATTCTCTGTGGATGTTTCATGTGGTTTGCAAGTGAAGCGGCTATGATGCATGGAACAGATTTAGAATGGTCTCTCCTTGTGGATTTGTTACATGTGTTCCTTGGTCTTGATGGTGAGGTATGGCATTGTCGGAGAGTTGGAGAGGCATGTTGTCTGGATGCAAGATGTGTTCTTGAGTAGTGGAAGTGGAGTTTTTTTTTCTCTCTCTCTCTGGTGCTTGGGCTTTCTCGTCTTGCTTGAACAGTTGGGCCTTTCTCTGGTAAGCAGTTTGAGCTTTATGAAGTTGGCTGCCCATGCAGAGAATAAGGGCTGTTAACAGCTCCTGAGTTTGATTGGTGGACAGCTTTAGAAGGTTAATTTAAATAATAGGTGGAACCTCTGAATAACGCATTAGCTCAAATGGCAGTTTGCTTTCAGCTGAACAAAGTCTATGAAACCATAAGACAGTGAATGGGGAATACAATAAGACAAGTAAATTCTGATTTCTGGCTAACAAATTAAAATCTAAGTTACTGTACTATTAACTCACGACTAGAAGTGCAAACCACCTGGATACACCCCGGAACCACCAATGAGCGACTCAGTCCAAAATAAACACCGCAGTTGTCAGTTCAAGAGTTTAATCCACATAACGCCAGCACAAACACTCGAAGATACTTTGCAAACAAACAGAAAATAAAACGTTTACAGACGATAGCACCTAAAACTACGTACACACAATAGGACAATAGCAGCAGTTAAGCGCTTTCAACCATCAAACAGCTGGTCTTCCTCAGTTTATCGTCTGTAAACGTTTTATTTTTTGTTTGTTTGCAAAGTATCTTCGAGTGTTTGTGCTGGCGTTATGTGGATTAAACTCTTGAACTGACAACTGCGGTGTTTATTTTGGACTGAGTCGCTCATTGGTGGTTACTGTACTATTAAGACATCGTAGCTTAATACCCTCTGTACATAGCAATTTTTATTCTATCTGCTGAAAACACTATGTTTTATTTTGCTACCGGGTAATATATATGCTTATGTATATACTCAAATTTCTCTCAGTAACATGTCCATGCAAAGGTTATACTTATACTAATTCTGCTTTCTCACATAGAGCAATCTATTTTTAAGGGTCTATATTAGAACATCGATGTTTCAGAACATCGAATGTTCTAATATGGAACCCTATTCAGCAAACGTTGAAAATAGCAAAGCTGGAGAAAACCAAATTTTTTCCCAGGGAAAGAATTCGGATGCCCGTTTCTGTCGCTTTGCTATTTTCTGTGCTGTGGTGGAATGTTACGGGTCGGGTTCAGGTAAGTGTGCGATTGTGTGGACGTGAGGGTTAGGGCAGGTTAGGTGTGTTAGGGCACGGGTCAGGTAAGTGTGCGATTGTGTGGACGTGAGGGTTAGGGCGAGGTAGGTGAGTTAGGGTTAGGGCATGGGTGAGTGTGCGATAGTGACTGACCTTAGGGTTAGGGTTTGGGTTAAGTGGATAGTTAGTGGTGTATGTACAGTTTAGTGTAGGGTTAGATGTAAGATTTTAGGTGTATGTGTGTGGATTGCTGTTTGTTTGGTGTGCTTGTGTTGTGTGTTTCGCAACAGCAAATTTTTTCCCTAGGAAAAAATTCACTGTTCTGAATGTTCGATGTTGTCAGCATTCGCTGAATTGGGTTCGATATTAGAACATTCGAAGTTCTGATACTTCAATGTTCTAATATAGACCCATTTTTTAAAAGTGCTCATTTCAGCACTATATGTCTACAGTTGTATTGTTTGTTTTCTCTACTCTCTTGTAAATAACTCATTATGTAATCAACTTATATCTTCTGTACTGTGTGGCTTCAACATTTCGCATCAACATTGCTATTCTTTATTTTCTTCCTTGTAAATAATGTTTTATATCATCTATGCCTAATCTTATGTACATAGTGTCTCAACACTGCATGTCAACCTTGTACTGCTTGTTTATTCACTGTTCTGTAAATATTTTTTTTTACTCTGCAAACTGGAGCTTTTCTCCTCAGTTCTCCACTGAATGGGCCTGTCAGCTCAGATGGACAAACCCAGTTAACAAATGTCAAATAAATAAATCACTATGCTATAGTAGGTTACCAAAAGTTTATTTTTTTTCTCTTTCTTGATGTTTTGATATCTTTTTTTGAATGAAAAATAAGCATATGGACATACCATTTCTGTTATATAAAGCAGTACAGTTTATTACATAAGACAAACAATAAGAAAGCTATGCAAAGCATGTAAACCAAAGATTTGGTGAATGTTATATTTACATTAAGGTCTGTCAGAAGTATTGTTCTTATCAGTTAATAAGGAAAACAAAATAATACTGCATATACTGTGATATATTCTTGAGTACATCTCTTGAAGGCTATATTCGAATGTACATATTAATGTTTCATAGAAGCATTACATTAATAGTGACGTGAACATATATATGACATTAACCTTTTTATTAGAAGCTTGATGTTTATGTCATAAGTATCTTATCATTACACTTGAAGTTATCAAATACATAAAGAAAGAAGCAAACCTTATGTTTAATAGGGATGACATAAGCTGTGTTAGTTTATTATACTAAACTGCTGAGCACAAATAGCAATACATTATTGTTTAAATATTTCAGGACATATATTTATCTATTGTTATTACATTTTCAATAATGGAAAATAGATAATTTGGGAAGGAAAATGGATCTTTTTATGAGGTACATAATAGGAATCTAACTGCAGTAAAGTAGTTTCTGATCTTTTCAAGATGACAGTTGATGAGATTCAAGATTGTATATAGTTATCAAACAATAATAAGAAATTTTATCTCAATGTTTTAATGAGCATATAAGAATAAGAAATATGTAGGTTAAACAACAACTTTGGAACATATAATACTTCTCTTTTCACACATATATACTGGTTTGAAGGGATACAGACTTGTGTTCACTTTGCTGTTAATGACAATTTTGTTTAATTGATGAAAATGGTTTTGGGCTTTTTAGAATAGTAGAGTGGTAGGTTTGCTTGAATGGTTAGACTACTCAAACAGGGAGTGTTAGACTCCATGATGGGTTTGAAGGATTTTAAAAGTTTAATTACATTAAAAGATTTCTGTTTTTTGCACGTATCTACAATAACAATTATGTATCTAATTAAACTTTTAAGTATTAATGTCAGTATGACTATTAATAAGCAGTTCTTTGATAAAGAAGAGATATTATACTGGGTCCATATAGTTAATTTTAAGAGAGTTCCATCTACACTGTTGACCTGTATGACAAATGACATTAAGTGTATTTCCATAAATTTTAATGGATTGAATAACGATTGCAAGAGGATAGTCTAAACAAATATTTGAAGTTATTTAACTCTCAAGTTATTTTTTTACAAGACACACCTACTGACAGAAGATAAAGACAGATTTAATACCAAGTATTACTCTATACTATCTAGTTCACAATATAATAAAAAAGAGGAGTTGCTATATTATGGAAAAAGTCTTTGCCTATATCTGAAATCACTGATACATATACAGATGATAAAGGTATGCTTTGTTCTGTTACCCTAGAATACAATAAGAGAATACTAACCCTTATTAACTTATACTGGATTTCTGGAATAGGAATTAAAACTGTTGAACAGATTGAAGATTTTGATTGTATATTGTCACCAAAGGATACTAATACAACAGGTTAAACTGAAAATACAGGCATCAGCAAAGGCACTGTTATAGTTCACTGAACTATTTCACCTTAGGACATAAATGATTTCTCAGATCCAAAATCATTTTTCTTTACTCATTACTCACACAGACACAGAACACAATTCATAATTGATAGAGTATATGTCTCCAATGAGTTGAAAGATAAACTAGGTGAAGTTAAAGTGGTATCTTGCCCACTTTTACGATCACAATGCAATCACTTTTGAGCTGTTTTAAAAATCCAACAATAACATTACAATCAGGAGGACACCCGCATATATAACCTGCTTAAAGGATTTTAAGGGTTTTTTATTGAAGAAATTATTTCTTTTATAGAAATTAACAACGCAGGAGATATTTCAGAAATCTATCTATGGGAGGCACGAAAAGCATATCTTTTTGGTAGAGACACCAATTGGCTATTAATAAAGAAAAAAAACAATGGGCCAAAACTGTATGAAATATAAGAAAAACTTGACAAATTAAAACTGGAAAATCAGCCAGGTAACAACAATAACATAGAAGAGATTTATAATCTACATAATAGGTATTTGAAATTTTTAAATCATAAAACTAGGATTAATCTAGAAAAGTTTAAGATAATTAATTTCTCTAGTAACCCAAAATCTATGCATAAGTTAGCTAACAGAACAAAATTACTTAGTAAGTCTAACCATATAAAGGAGATTTACTCACATAAGAGAAAAGGAAAAGTGATGGAAATAGAAGATATTTTAAAAGAATTTAGAAATTATTACAATAAAATCAAGTAATACAATGTAATAACAAAGTCAGAAGGGATAATCAAAAATGTTATCAAAAAAAAAAAAGAAAAAAAAGAAAATATATAAAAAAATAATCTGATAACCAAGTGAAATTAATTGATAAACTTGTCTCAATGTTTGAAATTCAAACTCAAATTAACAAATTAAAACCAAACAAGGCACCAAGTAATGATGGAACTATACCAGAACTTTACAAGTTACTACCTAAAGAAGCCTTAAACATATTACACAAAGTTTTTTCTACAGTTAAAGACTTAACAAAATTCCTCCCTCCTGGAAATATACTTTTATCTCCTCGATTTTAAAAACTAACAAAGATCCAACTGAATGCATTCCATACAGTCCAATTTCACTTTTAAATGTACATTATAAATTACTCATGGCAAGTCAATGCTAACAGATTAAAATATATTCTACCTTCCATGATTAATGAAGATCAAACTGGCTTTACTCTAAATAGAAATACTTATGACAATATCAAAAGAATAATCATAGTAATTGACTATGTAAATAAAACCAAAGAGAATCTAACACTGATGAGTCTAGACATTAATAGTGCTTTTGACACTGTGAATAGGAAATATCTTTTGTTAGTCTTAATTTCAAGTAATTTCAAGTAATTTTACACATCTTATAGATCTTCTTTATGACAACTGTTTGTATACATAAAAACAGGTATTTTTACTTCTGATTCAATACAAGTTTTGAAGGGAACTAAACAAGGATGCCCTCTTTCACCCCTTGCTTTTCACTCTAATTATGGAACCTTTTGCTAACTTTATTAGGTCAAATTTAGACATAAAGGGCATTAGCATAAATGCTAATTTGGTTTATAAAATCCAATTATTTGTTGATGACATTCTTCTGACACTGAGTGACAGTTCCCTTTCTACTGTTTTTAAGGCAATGGGTGAGTTCCAAAAAATTCTGGTCTCTCCTTTAATAACAAAACAAATATACTACTCATAAATGCCAATACCGATAGGATAAATGATACATTTACTAAATACATTGTCAAAGAGCGAAAAAATAACTATTTAGGAGTAATTACTTATAACAATAATATAATAAATTACAATCATACTAGCAGCATAATCAGTATAAAGAATCTAAAATGGAACAATTTTTTTCTTCACAATGGAAGACTAACTATCTATAATCAAAATTATTTTACCAAAAATGTTGTTATTCAATTATCTTTACCTCCATCTAAAACATGTATTAAATAATCTAATACCTTAATTTTAAAATTTATTTGGTTTCTCAACAAACCAAGAATTGCCTTAAATCATCATACAAGGTACTGGACAGCAAGAAGGATTGGACTACTAGATCTAGAATTACATTCTTTATCATCAATTATAAAAAACAATATTTACACAACCCGAAGGAAAGAATTTCTAGGATGCCTTTTTATAAAATTTAAACAATTTCTAGGATGCCTTTTTTATAAAATTTAAACAAACTCTATCATAATCTTATACTACACAACTGTTTACATTGGTTTCTAAATTAAGTATCTTTAGAAACTTAATTTATAGAACTCCAACATACAAGGTATGGATTTTTCTTCTTTTCCCTACAGCACACACCCAAAATAATATTTTCACTTCGAAGTTAGACATAATTATTACATTTTAAAAATCTGATATATTAGTTTCAATAAATGAAAAATGAAAAACTGCATTCTGTTGATTATTATCATAAGTAAATATGATTTAAGCAAAGATATGTGGTTGGATTTATGATTTTGCAGGGAATAAGTAGAAGGTCTTTCAAAGTCCATTTTATTAATTGTGAGGAAAATTAGAACCAAGAACTGGAAGAATGAAGCTACACCCTCTTTCAAAGAATTCACAAATATTGCAACTGAAGTATGTCATCTGGAAATTATCACCATTAAATCAAGATCTACTAGAATCATATCCTAATATAATATGTGGACACATTTCAAGGAACTGCTTGATAAACAAAAATAGCTATATTCATATCAATTGTAATGTATAGGAACTTTTTGAGAATCTTCTTTGTTAGTAGCCACTCTTGTAAAAAGCTGTTTTCATTTGTTTTTATTCATATTGTTCGTTTTTATGCTCACAAATTTCTAAATAGAATTATTGTCATGATTTTGTTTAGTCAAAATCTAATAAAAACTTTTTCAAAAAATATTTGATACACTAGAAAAAAACGGTCTGCATTTGTCCATAAAAATAAAATATTCCACATTAATTAAGAAATAGTATGGTATGTATCACCCGTCAAGAGAAAGAGTATAGTGAATACATGGAAAAACCTACTTCAAAAGAAAACAAAAACTTAAAAAACAAATGAATCTCCTTTTCTGTTTGTATGATCTTAGTTTGTTGAATCATTAAGGCTTATGCATTAAACAAAGGATTTATACAAGTCTGCATGCTTCAAAACCATATGCAAGTATTTCAGCGAACTTCAAATACATGCATATCATATAAATGAAAATATTAGTAAGTAATTAAACTTTTTATACATTCAAATTTTACTTTAAATATACTTAAAATGTAAATATATATTAAGCTAAATTCATAAAAAACATTATTAAATATTAAAAGGCATGTTTGTTTTGTAAGTATATTAATTTATAACTTATAAATGCTGAATACGGAAACTTGCTATAAGATGCTATTTTTATTTTGTCTGTTCTGTGCATCATAGACTTAAATGAATGCTAGATGTCAAAAATATAATGAAGAAGAATATTATAGCATTAGCGGCTGCATTTGCTTTTTTTTCCTTTTTAAACATTCCTTTCACAGATCAATGAATGTGGATTAGTTAACTTTAACTTTGTGCTTGAGACCAAAAAATGCTTCAAACAAGAATAACTTCTTGTTTTGCTTCCCGCTTGTCTCTTGAATTGCTTGATGCTAATTTGGGTCTTTGACAAGTTCAGAAGGCTAAACGCCAATGGGTATGATAAGGTAGTGAAATAATCATGGCTACAATGCAGAGATGAAATAACTTGAACTGTATGTTAATATGTATGTGTAAAGAAATGGAAGTATAATTTTAGAACTTGTACATTTAATTCACTGCACTGGAAATATGAAATATATTATTTATTTAAAAGTGTGCAGATAAATTGATAAATACATTGTGTGATGTGTTTTGAAGTGGATAGGGAATTGTTTTATATCTGTCCTTGTACCCGCTCGCTCAAAATCTATTCACATATAGCTACACATGTATTTATTGGGTCTATATCATTTCACTGAAAACTCATTTCATTGAAGCTTAATTCATTGACACATATTCGCTGAAAGCTCACTTCAATGAAAACCCAATTCACTGAAAGCTCACTTCACTGAAAACCCATTTCACTGAAACACATTTCGTTGAAAGGTATATATGGCCTTTTCCCCACTGTTGTGAGATCCTGGAGTTAGTATATAAAGTAAGGGGGTGGGGAGGCATAGCCTCCCACATACTGTAAATATTTTAAAGCATATGGATGGATACTTACAAGTGTAATGAATAAATTCTTCCAGAAGACAACATATAACCAGTTTATGTGGGGGGCTTCACCCCCCCCCCATAATTTTATATACTAACTCCAGGATCGCATAACAGTGGGGAATAGGCCATATACACCTGTCAACGAAATGAGTTTCGGTGAAATGGGTTTTCAATGAAGTGAGCTTTCAGTGAATTGGGTTTTCAGTGAAGTGAGCTTTCGGTGAATATGTGTCAATGAATTAAGCTTCAATGAAATGAGTTTTCAATGAAATGATATAGACACATTTATTTACTGTTACAATAACTAACATACTAGTGAAAAGCTATACTGCATTCAGCAATAAGCAAACTCTGTACATTACTGCTTAATTAATGCCTCTGTGATAGCAAAACTGCATTTTGCAAAGTTCAATACAACAAAACTAATGTCCAGGAAATTGAAAAAATCTTCTTCTTTGATTCTCTTCTAATATAAATTACTGTATTCTAATTGAGACAACCTTACTAAAAATCACACAAAACCCTTTGCAAAAGGCACATCATTAATACAGAAACTAAGAAATTCTGGAGACTAGAAACTTGGGGGAGGGCGTGTTCATAGGATGTTTTGCATGTGGTTTTCTGCTACAAAGTTGTCCATACAAATTGTTTTTCCTTTCCAATCTGCTTTATTATTCAATGCCACTTAACAACATGCTAGTGTGTTGGCAAATGGTGTAGCCAATAGTTAAGGAAGATAAGAACAGTCTGACCATTGTGCTGCTTGGTGGGTTCACACCAAGCACCTTAGCTATACCACAAGTAACATTAATACTTTTATGCCCTTTTTCCTTGTAATGGTGTAGTGATAACAGTACCTGCATATCCTTTTCCATGGTAACAGTTATCACCGTGGACTGAACTGTACCAGCTGTCTTTATTGATGAAGAAATAATTTATAATTGTATTGATACTAAAATCAGAATTTTGTCAAAACCTGATATTCCTCAAGTAAGTTTAATATTCCTGACAATATTTAATATTTCTTTAATATTCTAGTGTAAAAAATCTGGAAAGAGACTCAAAAGCTTGGGTAAAATGAACTATTTAAATAGGTGAAAACGCTTTAACTATATTTTCATTTACAGAAACTACAGAAACTATTCCTGTTAAAATACTCAGCTATTTTGTTGGCTTGCTGAAAAAAACATGAAGTCAAGACTTAACCGTCTAATTGCATGGTTGTTCCTTTCCATATTACTGACATGGTGTCTACAAATGTAGAACTACATTGTTATACACAGCTTCATAAGACTGCTGCAGGCACCATAAACAAATAAATATTGGTGTAAATTAGTAGTGTACAGATATTAAAGTTGTCATGCTGAATCTGATTTGGTATTGGATAATGCTTATACTTTAAAAGCTCAAACTACAGTAACTATTTTCAGAGCTTCTGAATAACATATTATATTTACTTACTAACAGACATATGTTGAAAAAGCATACGTCAATAAAAGTAAATTGGGGGGTGGAGCCTGAATGGCTAACTGAAAGCATCAGTATTTTAGAGCTCCATATAACTAGTTAAGATAGGAAAATATTCTTTTTTTTTTCTTCAAAGTTCAAAATCTTATAGATAAAGGACTAATTTACATAATTAGAAACTTTGGTGAAGTTTTACAAATAATTTCCTGTCAAAAAGCTTGGAGATATATTCACTTGTTAAAATGAGCAACTCAAAGAATTCTCACCAGGATGCTGCCTTATAGAAGGAACTACAACAGATGGCATCTACCCTGCAGGATTTGTCTTTGAAGATGGATGATTTTAAAGAGAACCTGGAAAATCTTAAAACAAGCAGTCAAAAACAGGCTGACATCCTCAAGGAAATGCTACAACACCAGACAAGGATAACATGAATAGAGGTTTCTCTAAATGACTTAGAAAGCAAACTTAAGGAAGAGGAAACACAGAAAGAACTGCTTCTTAAACAAAACACTTGGTTGGTTAATAAAGTAGATGTCTTGGAAAATAGGGAGAGGAGAAATAACATCAGGATTTTCGGATTATCTGAAAACACAGAAGGTGAGGATATTACTTCCTTTTTATCAAGCTGGATCCCTTACTTTTTAAATTTAAAAGAAGGACTTTCCTTTGGCATTGAAAGGGCACACAGAGCTCTTGGGAAACCTGCCACTAACTCAAACTCTCCTCCTAGCTCAATAATTATCAAATTTCTTTCATACTTGGACAAGGAACTAATTTTAAGATCTGCTTGGAGGAAGGCCCCTCTAAAATATAAACAGAGCCTGATAAGATTTGATAATGACTATTCATCTAGAATAATGTAACAAAGGAAAAAAGTGTGACCAATGATAAAGTTTCTGAAACAAAATGACATCAAGGCACAACTTGCATACCCAGCTAAGATAAAAATTCTACATGCCAGCGAGATGAGGACTTTTATTGACTTAGAGGAAGCCTCTTCATTTATTAAAACTAATAATGTGATTACTTTACCAGAAGATAAGGACTGGATGTCACCTTCTCTCAAGAGAACAAAAGAAACAAATGTCTGGACAGATGTCAAAAAGAAGAAGCAAAAGACTGATACTGTTACAGCCAAATCTCTCAAAGCATCTACTATGATATGAATTGTTTTAACATTACTTTAAAAGACCAATTTTACTGCTTGGAATTTTAAAACAAAGGTAACTAACTACTGGAATCTTTATCTATATTTTTTGAAAATAGATGACACACGAGAGTTTTCACATTACCTCAGGTATGTAAAACGGTGCTTTTCTTTCACAGAAGGAGGGTTATATACACAAAATATTTGTACTGTAAATCAACATACATAGTATATGTGTATTTTCTCTAAATTTTCTCTTTTCTTTCTCTCTTCTCTCATTATTTATTTTAACTGCATTTTGTCTCCCTTTCTAAAACTAATAGGAATAGTGAACCTAATTAATTATTACAATATTTATTAGATTAATGATAGTCACTGTTATGCTTATTGGGATTGGGGACATGTTCATGATTAACTCTGAAATATTCCATTCATGTACATATGTCCTTTGAATTATTTCCTTTTAGTATTAACAAATACATAAAAAAGGAGGAGAAAATGTACTGTTGGTTAACAGAAGTGAAGCTTTCTTCACATTCTATTTGTGTTGCCACAGCAACAGTAAACAATTGCAGCAGTTTCTAAGCACACAGTAAATCTGCAAAGTGCATTTAGCCAGATAACAAATAAGAAAAAGTAATGTTTAGTTATTAAAATAAAAAACAACCTAAACAAGGTAAAATAAATACATAATAGGACTATTTGTACATATTTTATGATTTATCCTCATAGGATTACATATTCCTGGAAACACAACTGAAATGTTCCCAAACTACATGTGCACTGAAATGCAGCTGCTTGATTAAAAAGTATTACTCAGTTTAACATGCTGATTCCACAAGCTGTCTGTACTGTAAAAGTTACACTTTACATGTTACTTGAAAATAACAGTCTCTAGAGCACATGAAAAGATACATATTACTTTTTGCAACATGTTATTTTTGCAGTTACCTCACACTCTGTACAAACTCATTTGGCAACTGATAGCTAATCATTTTTTTCAAATATAATTTTTATTTCACTTTTCTTATTACTACAATTAACAATATAATACACGGTGATTGTAAGAATAACAATGGAAATACACAAGATTGCAAATAACATACGATCCATACAGATTACAAGGCATATGTGATGATTGCCCTTGATGAATTAAAAAAGGCAAGCGGAAAAAAAAGACAATCTTTTAATTGTAGTAGGCATTGATAAAAGCAAGTATGGCCTGTAATGTTGAGTATAGAGTACATACAAGATATCAAGCAAATGACTATTTATATAGACAGTATAACTTTAACCGCTGTAATTTTCATAAGAGGAGGAATATAGTCATATACCTGTATCTGTCTAAGTAACTATATACATTATTTACACTGGGTTGTCACTCATGCAGGTTGTTCTAGAAAAGTTTACACAATGAATTTTTACATATAATAGCGCTAGAAACAATAGCTATTCATTTAAAATATCAGTTTAAATATTAAATGTGCCCTTGAAATGCTATTGACATTTTGACAAAATATAATGTGAACTGTAAAGCGAATGACTTGAAAGAAGTGAAGTAATGCATAGATTTCAACGACAGTTCTTGACACTACAGTAAAAGTAAAAATGTATATTCACACGGAAGTATTGAAATGTTATAGTCTTCCAGTTAAAATAGCTTACTGTCAACATTTTGCGATATCAGAAAGTTTGAAGAGCTAGGAATTACTATTCTTTGTCTTTACAATGATTATTAGACAGATGTTAGACTCTGCTTAGTTTAATGAATTGTACCATATGTTTATGAGGAAAAGTGGGCTGAATTACTCACATTGGACTACACATTCCTGGAAACTCAACTGAAATGTTCCCAAATTACTTGTGAGTTTAAATGAAACTGCCTGATTAATAAGCATAATTTACTTTAACAACCTGAATCCATAAGCTATCTGCTCTATATATGCTACATTATATATGTCACTTACATATGACAGTCTCTAGAGCACATGAAAAAATACATATTATTTTTGCAACATGCTATATTTGCACTAATCATACATTCTAAATTAACTCAGTTGGCAACTGACAAGTTATTTATTTGAAACATCAGTCTAAATATTAATTGTGCCCTTGAAATACTGTTGCCGTTTTGACAAAACAAAACCTGAATTGAAAAAGGAATGATTTGAAGAAGTGAAGTATTGTACAGATTTCAAAAACAGCTATTGATACTACAATATAAGGACAAAAGTATACATACAAGGAAAAATTTAAATGTTTTATACTTTTAGTTAAAATAGCTTATTGTTAACGTTTTGCTTTATCAGAAAATGTAAAGAGCTAGGAAATTATTTCTAATTTGTCAATAATGTTTACTAAAGTGATGTTAGTCACTGACTTGTTTAATGGATTGCGAGTCATGTACAGGATGGACTACTGAATGTTATTTCTGTTTACCTATGTTTGCTGAATTTCTTTTATTAGTACTGATTTAAAACAAGGGAAATAAAGGGAAGGGAAATCTCCGTTGTTGGTAAAGGGAGGAGAGGCTTAAGAGTATTCTAACTGTTCCAAGAACTCTCTAAGATGCTCTAAATACTATTTGATTAATACTAACCTAAGTTAAGTCTTGATTACAATATAGGTACCTTCACATTCATTCTAGACCTGATGTGATTACCCATTCTTGAAGCAGGAGGTGCCCTTATGCAGGATGGGAATTGTCAAGGTGATCATAGTTCATTCTTAGACTCGGCTTTGTAAATCTATAAATATGTAAAAGCACTGCACACTAGAATGTAGGGCACCTCTACTCAGAGTCAGGATACCACTGATAAGCCATGTCTTTTCATAAGTGTAAGTTGAAGTTGGTGAGCTGAAGAGTGGGAAAGTAAAGGAAGACAGTACACCTACAGTAAATTCATATTTCATTGGTAAATCACTCATTGTCTCCTGCAGAGTCCTTTTAGTCAAATTATTTTAGTAATAATCTATTTGTTGTTGGCTTATTTAGTGTATGCTCCTCTGTTGCATTTAATTTACCCAAAATGACATATCTGACATGTTTGGGATCTCTTAAGGGTAACTAAATATTGGATATTTTCTAAGTCAACATAATAATTGTCTACACTACTAACATTCCATCCTGATATAAATAATACTATAGAACAATAATAGAATAATATAGAATTTCATATCTCTTTTAAGGAAATTCTCCATATAATAATTTAACATATGGAGCTCAGTTGATATTGTTGGTTAAAGGTATGAGTAACCATCCAAAAGATCCATCTTTATCGCGTTTCCCGCCTCTCCACAAGGGGTTAATCCCCTCCACACTACCAGAATATCCTCCCTTTCAAAGAGAAGATGGCGGTGGACAGTCTGCTTGATCCACATTAAGTGTACTGCGACCCTCTCTCCCTAAAGAGACTCTGTCCGCTCCACAAGGGGTTAATCCCCTCCACACTACCAGAGTATCCTCCCTTTCAAAGAGAAGACGGTGGTGGACAGTCTGCTTGATCCACATTAAGTGTACTTGGACCCTCTCTCCCTAAAGAGACTCTGCCCGCTCCACAAGGGGTTAATCCCCTCCACACTACCAGAGTATCCTCCCTTTCAAAGAGAAGATGGCGGTGGACAGTCTGCTTGATCCACATTAAGTGTACTGGGACCCTCTCTCCCTAAAGAGACTCTGTCCGCTCCACAAGGGGTTAATCCCCTCCACACTACCAGAGTATCCTCCCTTTCAAAGAGAAGACGGCGGTGGACAGTCTGCTTGATCCACATTAAGTGTACTGGGACCCTCTCTCCCTAAAGAGACTCTATCCGCTCCACAAGGGGTTAATCCCCTCCACACTACCAGAGTATCCTCCCTTTCAAAGAGAAGACGGCAGTGGACAGTCTGCTTGATCCACATTAAGTGTACTGGGACCCTCTTTCCCTAAGGAGACTCTGTCCACTCCACAAGGGGTTAATCCCCTCCACACTACCAGAGTACCCTCCCTTTCAAAGAGAAGACGGCGGTGGACAGTCTGCTTGATCCACATTAATTGTACTGGGACCCTCTCTCCCTAAAGAGACTCTGTGTATGTTACTTTGTCTTACATTTGTTAACTAGCATCTTCTTTATTTGAGCAGCTTTCTTCCCTGGTATACGTGGAAGCAACCTACCAGTGGTCTATGCACAGGCACCCTCCTACCCCAACCTTGGCATACTGCCTTACATCCCACTACCCTTTTAAGTTGAACCTCATCTCCTCACAGTGCACCTCCCTCCTTTCTCCACAAGGTGGCAGCATACTCCTAATAATCAAGCCTAGCAATAACTTCCCCTTACTCTCCACTAACTAACTCTACCTAGAAAGTCTCTGCCCCTCACCAAGAAAACTGTACTGTTTCTTTCTCTCCTTATTCTTATACTTGCTTTACTAGCAGATTTTCTTTCCCAGTAAATTAAGAAACGTTTTTAGTTTAAAGAAAGTTTGTAACCCTTATACCTGCTCCCCCTGCAGTTGTTCTCCTTCTCCTGCCTCTGGCCACCGATTGATTCTGGGCCTTCTTGGCTCTTCCCGCTCCGTTCACCCTGCAGGCAAACTTCGCTCCCCTACGCTGCCCCCAATTTCCACCCGCCCCCAGTACTTCTAAACTTATCCTTAACTCTTTAGTCCAATCCCCCTCCCCAACCAATCAGAATACTCCTCAGTATTAGCCCATCCCTCTTTTTCAGCCTATTAGGAGACAATCTCCCCCAATTCTAGTCTCCTCCCTACCTACTTATCCTTACCACACTGCTATCTCATCTCTTCTTCTCATTAACATTAACTGTCTCCCTCTACCATGCTCAACCTTCCTTCCAAAGTCTTACTCTACTCCCCCTTCATCTTACTTCTACTATTTCTATACCAGTTAACCTCCTATAATAACTCTCATTTCCCCTCTCCCCCTCTGACTCCCCTGCACCACCACACATCCCACTTTCACAACATCTCTGCATCAATTACCTCCCACCCTCTCCTTCCCTTAAAAATCAATTTTTTTCCTGTGTTTGACAACTACAAACTAAACCCAACTCACTACCAGCATCATCTATCAAAACACAAATCTAATAAACATGTCCCCAACATTACTTGCCTTCACTTAGCTGGTGACATACACCTCAATCCAGGCCCATATTTCTCTCCTCCAAACTTCTCTCCTACAAATCATTCTTGCTCCAGCAAAAAAAATACTCTTATAAACCTCAAGTTCCTAACAATCAACGCTCTAAGTCTAAATAATAAGCTATCACTCTTCCATGTCTGGCTGTCCCATAACTCCCCAGACGTAGCAGCAATCTCTGAAACCTGGTTAAAATCACATATTAATGACTCTGAGTTTCTACCTCCTGGATTTCATTCTCTTCGATCCGACCGCACTAATAAAAGAGGAGGCAGAGTTGCTCTAATCTACTCCAACCTCCTAACTATAACCCCATACCCCAACACCATTCCCACTTTTAATAATGCTGAACTAGTCATTGGCATACTAAAAATAAACAACCATAAAAGCATCTGTATTATTGCCCTCTACATTCCACCTGGTAACAATACCAATACCCTGGAAGATATCCTCTCATGGTTCTCATTTAACATTAAACTAGAAACCTTTATTTTGGGTGATGTAAACATTGACTGGGGAAAAAAATCAATAACCCTAATCCATCCATGACTATCAACCTATTCAACTTCACCCAACTTACCAACTCCATTACTAGACCTAACAAATCCCCCCCCCCCCCCGGCTCCATACTTGACTGGATACTAGTATTGCATCCTAATAAAGTCATAAAATATGGAGTCAATCCTGACCCATTAGGAGACCACCTCCCTGCCTTCCTCAATCAAGCCACTCGCCCCTCCACTCTCTCTAACCACTTTATTCAAACTCGTAACCTAATTAACTTTAATCAAAATTCCTTCTCTAACTCCCCGAAGCTAACTGGAACCCCCTAAAAACTCTGCCTCTAGACGAAGCTGTCGACTATTTCAACTCCACATTCCTAACTATCCTCAACTCCCAAGCTCCAAGAAGAAGAAAAAGAATCAAATCAAAAACCTCCCCTTGGCTCACCAATGAGACAAAAAAGATTATGCTTCAAAGAGATAAAGCCTGGAAAGCCTACCACAAATACAAACAGTCTGATATGTTCCTTACGTTTAAACAACTAAGAAATCTAGACAAAAAACTAGTCATTACAGATAAAAAATCCTACTACATCAAACTACAAAAAAATCACACAAATAATCCAAAACAGTTCTGGAACTCCATTAACTCTCTCCTCAGACCTGGTACAAAAAACAATCCCTGTCCTGATACCAGCAAATCTGATCCAGAAATTGCCTCACTATTCAATTCCTTCTTCACCTCCTCTATCGCCAAACTAACCAAGACTTTCACTAATAACAACCCTCCCCCCTAAATCATTCTTCCTCTCCTTCTTCACCCCTACCCTCTTTCAATCTTAAACCAGTACCCACCAACCTAATAAAGAAACTGTTCTATAAACTAAAGCCTTGCTCCAATGTCCCTGATAACATTCCACCCACCTTCCTTAAGATAGCTTCTGACTCCATAGCTTTTCCCATAAGCATCCTAATAAATAGATCTCTATTCGAATCCTATCTACCCAAACTCTGGCATTCTGCTTTCATTCTTCCACTCCACAAAGGAGGCAAAAACTAATGTCTCCAATTTCCGTCTCATTGCTATCCTCTCCCCTATATCCAAAATCCTAGAAAAATGTATCCACCTACAGCTCCTGCCTTTCCTTACAGAACACCATCTACTTTCCCCTACCCAGCACAGCTTCCGGCCTGGGCACAGCACTTACACTGCCCTACTCTTCTTTCTTCATTCTGTGAACTCTGCACGTGACTCTGGTAACTTAGTATCATCCGTTCTACTAGACCTATCTAAAGCTTTTGACACCATCTGCCACTCCCTCCTTCTAAACCACCTCTCTGACTTCAACCTGAGCCATAAAGCTCTCTGCTGGTTCTCTAGCTACCTTTCAAATAGGTCCCAAGCTGTGAAATGGGGCCAAGCAACATCTTCCTTCCTTCCTACCCCCACCGGTGTACCTCAAGGCTCCATTCTTGGCCCTTTACTTTTCAATATCTTTATTAACAACTTTCATAAAGCCATTCCCAACACGACTATTGTGCAATACGCCAACGATTCCACAATGATCTGCAATGCCCCTAACCTAATAGAGCTCCAAGCACTAACTCAAACAGCTTTTTCTACTACTGAAAACTGGATATTCCAAAATCACCTCTCCCTTACTGCAAACAAAACCAAAATCCTGCTCTTCTCTCCCTCCAAATCCTCATCTCTTGATAAAAACTCTTTCCAAATAACCAGCCTCAACAACTCTGTGATTGAAATAGTAAACTCCACTAAACTTCTGGGTGTTACAATTGATGACCAGTTCAAATTCAATACTCATATTCAGCTAAACATCAAAAAAACACATAAAACTTGGCCTATTATATAGAAACATACACTTTCTGTCCCCTTCCACTAGGCAAACCCTTGCCTCTACCTACCTCCTTCCATCTCTACGTTATGGCGCTCCACTGCTTACTAACCTATCTTCTACACTTACCTCCAAATTGGAACAATGCTACAATAAAATCTCTAAATTTGCCACCAAATCCTCCTCTCATCACTGCACCTCCCTCCACTCTCTAAACTGGCTTGAACTCCCAAATTATCTTAATTTTCTACAACTCTCCACAGCCCACAAATTACTATTCCATCCTACTAACTGTCCTGCACTTTCCAATATTCTGCAACCCTATACTCCCCCTCAGATCCCTTAGATCTTCTCATGAAAATCTGATCTCAGTACAAAAACCTAAGCGCCCCACAGGTCAACTTCTCCTATCCTTTACCCTTGCTAAGAAATGGAATGCCCTACCCTCCTCCCTAAGAACTTGTAACAACCTAGACAACTTCAAAACCCAACTCCATTCTCACCTTTATCTAAATAGGATTTGCAACTGTACTCTCCAACCTACTCCAGTCCAACTATCCATCCTCTTCTCTCCAGGCTAACCTCTACAATCTCTCTGATCCTTCTCTAACCTTTCCTATAATACCAAACTATTACCAACTAAAGCATATTTACTCTGTATGCTTAAGCTACCTAAGCATACCCCCTACCCTCCATCACCTCTTCTAAAATACTAATTTGCTTAAGCTTCTAACATTAAAGTTCTGAATGTTCTTCCTTCCTTTTGCCTTTTCTCTGTTCTATTTATTTAATAAGCCATTTTTGCCAAATTGAAATTGTCAATAATTTTTGCTAACTTTGCTAATTTAGCAATCTGATATTGTTTGTAGACTACTTTCTAGCCACCTGTTAACTTGTAATGTTCTTCTGTGTCTTAACTCTTTCTTAATTTAAAAAAAAATGTTGTTTATGTGGAGCTTTTCTCCCCGGGCCTCCACTGAAAATGGGCCCCCAAGCCCAGTGGACTTCCCTGGTAATCAAACTGAAATAAATAAATAAATAAATAATAAATAATGACTTTCATTCCATGTTTAATGGGAAATTCATATTTACTTGTATTTGATACTTTAAAATTAATGTTTTATAGAAGTATTTTTTTAAAGCCTGACCAGAATTTTACCCTACTTATATTTAAAGAAGAAAGAACATTAAATTACACTCCCAAGTTTGCACACATAAAAATAACATCCAATGTTATCAGAGAATATGGTACAACTACTATAATCAAAAAAAAAAAAAAAATAGAAGAAAAACATTTCTTCCAACAATAACTTGAAATGGATTTAACATTCTTATTAAATACTAATGGCTTAAATAATGCAAATAAAAGATCAAACTTACTAAAATATTTTAATCTAAATAAGGCACAAGTAGTAGTTCTTCAGGAAATGCATTTTAAGACTAATGATAGCTTTATTTGGAACCCTAAGGACTATACAATCTTAGCTCAATCCTCCCATAGAACAAAGACAAAAAGAGTATCAATTCTCTGGAAGAAAAACATAATCACTCCAAAAGTTCTTTATAAATATGAAGACAAAGAGGGTCTACTAGCATTTGTTATAATTAAATTTAATAACAGAATATGGACCTTAGCTAATCTATATTGGTTACCAGGAATTGGAGCAGGAACGGTTAAAAAACACCTAGATTTTATTTCCAACAATTATAAAGGAAATCTTATACTGGGAGGAGACTTTAATTGTACCTTAGATGTTTCTGAAACCACCAAGAAGTCTTTTCGCATAGCAACTATTTCAAAATCCTTAAAAAAATGGATTTCATTTAATAGACACTTTTAAAGTAAAACATGATAAATCCTTATTATTTTCCCATAAAGACCATAGATTTGGAACACAAACCAGAACAGACAAATTACTCATAGTTCAAGATTTACAAACAAAAATCTTCAACTTCTCAATAGTTCCATGCCCCTTCTCAGATCATGACTCTCTAATAATGAAGCTTCAAACAGAGTTTAAACCTTTAATCCTCTCAACTAGAATTCCATCATAGATCATGAAAATTAAAGAACTCAGACCCTGGATGTTGTAAGAACTACAATTATTTCTTGAAATTAATAATACAACAGAAATCTCTCTAGTCATGGTTTGGGACTCATTAAAAGTGTATTTATTTGGTAAGACCCTTAGCTGGTACAAAAACAAAGTTAGAGAGTGGGAATCTGAATCATTAGACTTGCAAACCAGACTCTTGACAGCAAAATCTAAAAAAAAAATCAGAATTGTCCAGAAGTCAAAAAGAAATAGAGGAATTAAATAAAAAATATAATGAAATTCTAACACACAAAACTTGTCTAGCCTTGGAAAAATTAAAAAATAAACTCATTAGCCACCTCCCCTAGATATCTACATAACTTATTTACAAGAATTAAAATATAATCTAAAGCAAATAACATTAGTAGTACATATTATAAAAAGAAAGGGAAAAAAGTATCAGATATAGGAGACATCCTTGAAGCATTTCGGTTCCATTACATGGAACACTTCAAAAAAGAAGATTTAGATACCAACCAAATAAACTTAGACACAAACCTTATCAATATAAAAAAAATTCCCAAAAACTTAAAACTAAACCTACAAAAACCTATATCCTATAAAGAATTTGTTGACAAGATAAAAAAAGTAAATCTAACAAAGCTCCAGGCAAGTCTAAAAGATAATAAACCATCAGACCTTTGCACCTCATACAGACCTATATCATTACTGAATAATAATTACAAAATATTTATGTCAATCCTAGCTAACAGAATGAAAATCCCACTTTCAAAGACAATTAATAATGATCAAACTGGATTTTTATAGAACAGGCACACACATGATAATATTAAAAGGATACTTACTCTTACAGATTATGTGAATAAAGAAGATAGAGAAACACTTGTAATCTGATTAGACATAGAAAAAGCCTTTGATTCCCTCAACTGGGAATACCTATTTAAAACGTTAGCATTATGTGAATTTCCTCCTCCCTTCATCTTATTACTAAAAAACATATATATTAATAACTTAGCCTACATTAAATTAGGTCCTTTCACCTCAGAATCTATCCATATAATGAAAGGTACTAAACAAGGATGCACCCTTTCTCCTATTTTATTTGCTTTGGCTATAGAAATACTTGCAGAAATAATATGCAATAATCCAAGAATAAAAGGGATAGAAGTCTATGACCACTACATATCTAAAATAATGCTTTTTGCTGATGATATTTTATTAACCCTATCAAACTCCAGAGAGTCATTAGGAGAGCTAGAAGAAGTAATGGAGACATTTTATAAGATTTCTGGTCTACACTTTAATAGATCAAAATCAAAATTTTTATTTTTAAATAAGAAAAAAGACCTACAAGTTACAGATAAATCCCTCATAGGAAAACAAGAACTTACGCTAAATTATTTAGGAATAGTGTTATGCAAAAATATAAATGAAACAATATTAATAAATTATAAAAACATTATTGAAACAATAAAAATATATATAGAAAAGTGGAACAAAATTATATTAACTTTTGAAGACAGATTGCAATTAATAAAAATGGTCTTATTGCTAAAAGTACTACATGTAGCATTAGCAATACAGTTAATTCCTGAAAGATGCATTCTTAAACTCATGTTTAATCAAATTTTTATGGTATCCCAAAAATAATAGAGTAGCTCTAACTCATCACATTAGACCCTGGAAACAAGGAGGACTGAACTTCCCTAAAATAGAAACATATATAAAAACATCTGTGCTTAAAACTACAATAGACTGGATAAACCCACATTATTTTGCCAACTGGAAAGAATTAACAATGGCTATATTAACAAATGAATTTAATCTGTTAAAAAAATTTCAATAGTAGACAAATCAAACAAACCCTGGTACATACTATGCATAAGTATACAATATAATATAACAAAACCTTCTAAAACAACACTGATTAATCATTACATCAATTCCTTTAGGAAACTTATCAATGCAAACATAGATCTAAAACTTTGGCTTGACCTTTTAACCCCATTTACCATCACTAAGAACTTTCTTCAAAAAAATATATAGGAAAACAATAACTTCCTGGAACAAAATGGATTTTTATGCTGGTTTCAATATGTAAATAAATTAAATGTTTTAGATATACATATGATAAAAACTGCTTACAATATTCCAACATAGGACTGGTTAACCTTACAAAGCATTCTTATGTACACTCAAGATTTATGCAGATTAATTACTAATTCCTCATTTAAAGATATTCCAAATCTAACAAGTTTTCTGTATGAATTTATATATAATAGTTGTGAAAAGAAAAATTCCATTTCAAATCTATTTAAAGAGTTAATACTGGCAGTTCTTAACAAAAGGTCAGTCATTGCAGTTAACAGAAGAAATTAAAAGTAACATCTTGCTATCAGTTAATTACACCTCTAACATACAGTACTGGAAAATATTTAACTGGAAATACTTACATACAGCATTTTAACACCAGATAGAATTAAAAAGATCAGTACTACTAAAAATGTTTTTTGCTGGAGGTGAGAAAAGTCAAATAAAGCAGAATGGATTCATATTTTTTATGAATGTAATAAAATTAAATCATATTGGAATGGAATCAATCATTTTTACAAGCTTTATTTAATGAATCCTTTACCTTAACTAAAATATTGATAATACTAAATGTAAATGAAGGTCCCTACCTGAATATGACAAATATGTATTTGTTATGGACAATACTTGCTATATCTAGGAAATGCGTAACCAGAAGGTGGAATTCAAATACACCCCGACCTTGGAAGAATTCTACACTTTACTGAAGACAACTGCATTGACGAAAATAAAAATCAAAGAACTAAAAATCTATCCTAGGCCACTGGTAAATAATCCTTGGAAGAAAGTTATACCTTTGTTGGACACTCTGCAATAATCAATATTGTATCTATGATAAGTGATCTGTTAATGCTATATTTAATAACATACAGTGTATATAACTGAAAGTCAGGTTTTTGTAAATATTGTATATAGTTGTTTAAAATGATATTTAAAAATATTATGTAAATGTTATTTTAATTGAAAATAAAAAATATTTGAGAAAAAATAAAAGTAAATTATTTCATATTTACATTTGTGAAGAAAACTTTACATACAGTCATTTTGGTCTGTATTAGTGTGAAGGATTAAGACACTTAAGATATTCACAAAATATTATATACATATGTATAAATATATTAGAGATTGAATGTATGTGTGTATGCATGTATTTTTTTTACTATGTATGCTTCCTCTTACTACAAAACAGATTATTTTAGCATTATTTAATGCAGCACTCACAAACCCTTATTTGAAGTATTCAATTATATAGCTCTGGTTTATATGGATATAATATTGATATATCAAGTATAAAATTAATAGTACTGGATACTGAACTTTAATAAGCCATCTTAGACTAATTTGAATATATTAGTTTAAATATGTTGTAGAGATATGATTGCATTAATGCACAGAAGATTACATTTTTAATAGATACATGATAGATTATTGTAATATATAAATAGGCATGTATTTTATTATTTACTAGATTACCTATTACTTAATCTAGATAGATTATTAATCTTGAATTCTTTGATGAAATAAAATGTGTCTGATATGATAGAAATGTTCTATTTAAACTTGTAGCCTTTTAGTTCATAATTATTTTTATATTAATCTGTAGGTTACAGTAGTTTTTGCAAAGTTTTAACAAATTCTTGGGTTTATTTTGGTAGAAGAGAAGCTTGGTAATTTGTTTAGATGGGCAAATTAGAAAAGTACAGTTGTGTACACTTACCTTAAATGTAGATGAAGTGTATTCACTGTTGTAGTCTTGATTTGATTTCCTACCATAAAAGTCCTTGGTTGGCTTGACTACCAGAGAAATTTTCCCCTCTTCCTGAAGACCGCAGATGCCCTGACTGACATCACCACATCTGGATATAAAGGGAGTCGGCTGGCGTCATAACCTCAGAACTTTCTTGCCCCCAAAAGGTAGGAGCAGCTCACTAAGATCAAGGGCCTAAGCCCATAAAACTCAGGAGTATGTGCAGAAGAGGAGGGAACAACCTGGAACTAGAGAGCATAATAACCACCCCAATCTCACAGACAAGAGAGAAGGAGAGAGACAGAATACTGCAAAAGTGAATAGATTGGAACATCTAAATTTACAGTAAGTGCACACAACTGTACTGTACTATTCGTGTTTCACTGCTGCAGTCCTAACTGATAGGATAAGTCCCAAAGCAGAAATGAGGGTGGATGGAAAGATTAAGGAGAGGAAAGGATGCCCTACTAACACTCTGCTTTGGGCTCAAACAGTAAGAAAGAAATGGAGTTATGGTGCTGGCTGACTCCTTTTATATCTACAAGGCATGTCAGGCTATCTGCTGGCTTCAGGAGAAGGGAGAAATTATGTGATAGTTGGGCTGGTCAAGGCCTTCCACAGCACAAAATCCCATCAGTAAGGACTGTAACAGTGAAATACAAAGAACATATTTGGTTTCCATGTACAGTAGGGTTTTAACAGTAATATACATGGTTAGAGTTTCATTATTTTTTTTTTTTTATTTCTTACGTGTTTTAGTAATTTAGTAAATAAAAAGGAAGACTTCAAAATGATAAGGAAGAACAGACTAGTATCAAAGGTAAACATTAAGATGTGCATTATAACAACAGTAGTTTGGTAGATTAATGTAAATTGATTATACAGTGGCAAAAGGACAGCATTAATGAGATACTTAAAAATAAACAAACGTGATATATTTTTGCAAGAGACTCATTTGTCAGATAAATATATATACTTCTTAAATAATACTGGATATGAGGTGTTAACATCTGCATCTTTTAATAAAAAATAAAGGCAAGGAACTGCTACATTATGGAAAAATATCTTGAATATCTAAATAAAGATATAAATATTAATTCAGAAGTTTGCAAAATAGATAAGTATCTACAGATAAATATTACTAATAAACTAAATGAACAACAAATATTATTAAATAAGCCAATATCCTTAACATAAATTAAAGATGTATTGAAATGTATAAATGGTAAAGGCCCAGAATTAGAACATTTAAGTATGGAATTATACAATCTACTTCCATTAAACATTATAGAATTACTTAGTGAAGATTTTATGATAACCCAAAAGATAAAATAATTCTTCCTTCATGGAAATTTTCTGTAATACCGCCTATTCTTAAACAAGGAAAGGGAAAGTTTCGTCATATAGGCCTATTTATTTACTAAATGTATATTATACAATAAAAATACTTTTATTTTCTAAATAAGATTAAGAGATATGATAAACTGATTAATAAGGATCAAACAGGGTGCATAGTCAATAGGTTAATGTACAATAACATTAAAAGAGTAACAACAATTTTGGTCTTAGCAGGTGGTCTGAATAAAAAATTGTCTTTAATTAGCCTAGATATTGAAGGGTTTTGGTTTCTGTTGATTGGAATTTGATGTTTAAAATCTTAGGAGCATTTGCATTTTTAGAACAATTTATTGGACTGTTGAGAAATCTATATAGGGATTCTACACATATGTTAAAATGTCGTAAAGATTTACCTTAAATAAAGGTACAAAACAAAATATGTCTTGTGTCATTTTATTTGCATTAATCATTGAGCCCTTAGCTAAAAGAAGTAATGATAAAATTGATGTTTTCTCTATAAGTAAGAACTTTCAATCTAAAATAGAGCATTTTGCCAATGATTTATTAAGTTTAGGAGATCTACATAACTCAATTAAAGAAATAAAGGAAGAAATTGAAAAGTTTCAAGAAATATTATTGAAGTTTAATAGTAAGCACTGAATCTATAGTGATGAATAAGCAACTGGATGACAAACTAAAAGGTAAGAATAAATAAAACTGGGAAGGACCAGAATTAAAACATTTGATTAAAATCCATTGTGATATTAATTAGATTATTAATAATAATTTTGAAAAAATAATTGATCTATTATTCCTTATTAAACAGTGGAATGCATGTTTTTATTTTAAACTTTTGAAGTCAGGTTAGTCCTTATTAAAAATAACTATATTACCTAAAATTATTTCTATATTACATTCAACAGCTTTAATACTGGAGAAAAATTATTGAAGATAACAGAGAAAATATTATTATTTTTATGGCATCCTAAAATATAACTGCACATACAAACCATATTAGATTCTGGGAGTATGGTAGTATTCATTTTCCTGATATAAAAATCATATTCGACTGTAGCAATTTTTAACTCAGTTGTACCAGTTAGATCAGTTAGATCCAATTTATGCTAGTCAATGGAAAGTTATTCATGATCAGATTACATTAAATTCATATAAACTTATTAAACTTGATACAGTTGAATTTTTCAACAATTCTTTTATTTGGTTATTAAAGCATACTTTAGATGGACATTAAGAGTTTGGACTCTTCTTATACACACCGGATAAAAACAAAGACACAGCAGACAGGTCAGGGCAAATATAAAATATGAAAATATTTAATAATTAGTAAAAATGTAAGTGCTTTTGCGTTGTACTAAGCAGCGCTTCATCAGACAATACAAATGTAGATACAAAGCAGAGTTTTAAAATGCATTTATAACCAATCAAAGGTAAGAAAGCAGAAAACGTCATATTGATAAACGCAGCATATTATCTTACTTAAGAAATGTGTTGGTAGTGTGTTGGTTAACTCATTTAGAAATGTATGTATTTTAGGATGGGTCAGCACCAATGGATGTTCAATTAACAAGTAATCATAGACTTCCTTGGTAATACACCTACTCATAAAACAATCCAGCGAATCACTACGTACTCTTTGTATGATCTCTCGAATGGTTAAAGTGCTTATTTTAATATAAATATCTCCATCTGACAGCATATCAATCATTCCTAAAATACATAAATCTCTAAAACAGCCCCCCTGAGACCCATTGTCTCGGGAAGAGGGTGGCTAACAGAATCTATGTCCATCTATGTGAAGAAAATATTGAAAGTTGTAGTAGCGAATTCTGAAACGGTTATCTTGAGAGAGACAAACTTTTTTAACACCTTTATTTGAACATATAGATAATTCATTATCAACATATTTCTTTTTTGTTACTGTAGGTGTTTGTTCCCTGTTCACTTGCATTCTCAATGACATTGGTCTGGATTACACCAAGAAATATTTACAACTCCACACTACCTATTCACCAAGATTTATTAATACTGTATGTATGTTAACTGGAGTTAATCCTTGAGAATAATATTTTCATTTTCAGCAACACCTATCTGCAAAAGATGGGTGTGGCTATGGGCACCTCCTGTGCAAATTCATATGCCAATATAGTAATGGCATATTGGAAGACCCATTTTGTTATGTCCAATGCTAGAGTTAAGTCACATATTTACTATTATAAACATTTTGTGGATGATGTTTTTATTATTTGGAAGGGGGATAAACCTATTTTGGATGAATTTTTATCACATATTGAGACCACTACTAGTTTTTTTTTAAGTTTACTATGCAGGTTTCAAAAGAACAAATTAATTTTCTTGATGTTACTTTGTCCTGCCACGAAGGGAATACTCAGACTGATATCTACAGGAAGAATTGTTGGAAGAACAGCTTGTTAGATCAAACCAGTATGCACCCTAATCATGTCTTTTATAACATAGTAAAGGCATAGTTTTTGTGTGTTTCACAGCTAACCAACGAGGATAGGTCACTGAATCATTTTTCTATAATGCTGACTGATAACTTAGTAACCCAAGGCTATTCTCGTAAGCTTTGTGAGAAACACAACTTGCTGTAAACTAAAGACAGACAGGGTACAGGTAGACCTTATTTTTCTAGGAATTTGTACCATAAAAACCACAATAGCAGTAATAATTGGGAGAATGTATGTATGATGGTACTTATGTACACTTCTGACAATAGAAGTGTGTTGGATAAAATTGGCATATTTTGACTGCCAGTGAGGATATACACAATACAATAGGTAATTACCCCAGAGTAAACTATAAGAATTGTAGGTCACTAAAACGCAGGCTATGTCACCAAAATTTTAAGACCAACAGATTCATTAGTTCTGAGAGATGTGGCATATTTAGCTGTAGACATTGCAGCATGTGTCCTTATATAGCTAATAGTCATCTATTTGTACATCCCAGTACTAAAAAGGAACATACTATGCAGATTGTTCCACAAAAGATGTGATTTATCTTACCTTTTGCACAGTGTGTCCCAGATTTTACATGGGAAAAACAAATAGGACACTCAGAGAGAGGATTAGAGAACATGTTTACAGGATCAGTAAGATTGACACCACTGCATCCACTGCCAAACATGTTGCTGATACTAATATCCAGCACTCATTTAAGTTTTTATCTTAAAAATTATGAATATGAATGACAGAATAGGCAATGTCATTAATAAGACTGAACAAATTGAGCAGAAATGGATAATTAGATTACAATTTTGAGATTATAAGTATTTTTCTTCAGATTATTTGCTAATTTTTTCTGAATAGCCACCTACTTTGAGCATTTTCTGGCTTGTTAAACTTGATTTCTGCATTAATAACTGTATTTAGAGCACAACCTAGAGCTGTTTACTGAATTTCCTGTTTGCACTTATTTTTAAAATAGTTTTTTTCTCAAAACTTGCATTTTATCTGTCTCTGGCCTAGCACTCAAGTGTGGGGTCATTTACTGCACTGTTATAACTTGTTGATACTTGTGAACCTCTGCTATCTCTGAAAAAACAAAAAAAAAAAAATCTTGCTTTTTTCCCACTTTTCTGAGATTTAAAAAAAGTTCAGTTACAGGCTTGCTGTTCTAAACAGTTTGTAAGTTTCTTGGAGGCCATTCTTTGCTTGGGCTAAAGGGAAGTCCCTCTGTTCATCAGTGGCAGTGATAAACATTGAGCAGCCTGCCTGCCCCTGTGGGAGTGGTTACTGACTTGAAACTGTAGTTTTATTGGCCATTTTGGGTCAATTCCTAACTCCTTGATCTTCCGCTCTTAAATCCCTCTTTTGCGCGGTTTTGCGTGTTCTTGTGCATAGCACAACAACGGGCAGCGCCACCTAATTGGGTTTAAACTATTCCTGGCTCCACAAAGTCTGCTCTTCACTTTTTCCCTTAGAACTGCTCTATGTCTCAATTTAAACACCATATTCTCATTCTAAGGCCCTTCACTGGTCCAAATAAGTAATCTTACAAGTTAGCACTATTAAACCATAAGCACTACTTACTTTTATACTCTCTACGATTACCTTGTCCCCTATTGGTCCATCTTAATTCAGTTTCCCTATATTACTCTAGCATGTCCAAAGGTCAGTCAATGGTTTCCTCTCCAGTCCAGCTGGTGAATCTGGGAATTTTGAGGCAATGTTACAACTGTCTCATGTACACGGACAACCCTCTCCTCCTCCAAACAGGTTCAAATATATGTGAGAGATGCAACCATATAGCCAAACTGGAGGCTGAGCTCTCTCATCTCAAAACTGGTGAAACCAGTCAGGAGGAGAAGGTAACCTCACACAAAACAATTCCAGTATCACATAGTCCCACCACATCAGCGAACCAAACACATAAATACACAAAAACATACTCGGAGGCTCTAAATAAAAATTTACCTAAGCAACAGAGACCTCCAAAGCAGACATCCAAGCAAACACTACCCCAAAACAAAACACGCACAACACATAGACCACAAAGTCAGTGTGCCAAGCAGCCACAGCCCTTAAGGCTGAATAACAAACCTGATACTCTTGTAATAGGTGACTCTATTGTCAGACACACTGACGTCCCGCTCACCAGGCTGAATAAAGAGAAGGTCACAGTGAGCTGGCTGTCGGGGGCTAGGATCCGCCACATAACGCAAGCACTCAGGTCACTCCAAAGCAAATACAAATATGACTCAGTCATTGTACATGCTGGTGTGAATGACCTGAGACATACCTCCCTGGACTACATGAAAAGAGACATAGAGGAGCTCTCTGAGCATGTAGCCCAGGCCGGTATGACCCTGACCTTGAGCAGCATCTTACCCTCACCTAGAATGATGCCACAGTACAAAGACAAAATGATTGATTTTAACAATTGGCTAAAATTTTGGTGTCATTCTAAGGGGATCCAGTGTCTGTCAGCCTGGGATGACATGCTCGACAAGCCACATTGCTTCACTAGGGACGGCTTGCACCTGTCACCACTGGGCTTTCGGATATTGGCAAAGGCTCTTGCCACCCCCATAGTGCCTTTTTTAGGCAAGGCTCAAAAGTCAAACCCACCTCCACAGACAGCACAAGAAACAAGAAACTAAGGGTAATGCTGCTAAACGCCAGAAGTCTTAAACTCAAGATGCACACACTCGAAGCTCTCCTCAGTATGGAGAACATTGATATCTGTGCAGTGACAGAAACCTGGTTCAAGGCTCCAGAGAGCACCCCAGCACTACCAGGTTATACCTCATATCATGCTTTTTGGCCCCAAAACCTGGACCGAACCACAAAAGGAGGGGGAGTGTCCATATTTATCAAGGATATCCACACCTCTGGGTTAGTGGCATTGCACGAAGTATCGGAGACCATCCATGTGCAACTAACAGTGGGCAAGACTGCTTTTCAGTTTATAGCATCCTACAGACCACCCTCTCAAAGTCAGGAATCCCACTCGGCTTTCTTGAAAACATTGGAGAACATGAAGATCTCTCCGAACACCATTATATTGGGTGACTTCAACTACCCAAACAGACTGGGAGCACTACTCAAGCCCCAGCACCTTAGCCCAAAGGTTCCTGGAAATTATAAACTCAAATGCTATGGAACAACTAGTCACCACTCCAACAAGAGGGGATAACATACTAGACCTGATCATTACCAACATGGGGACTCTATGCTCCACACCTGAAGTATATCCCTCATTGGTAAGATCAGACCATAAATTAATTTCACTGGATGTCCACATCACGACCCCACCCCCAGCCCAGAAAACCACAGTGAAGAACTTCTCAAAAGCGAACTTCTCACTTCTCAAAACCGAAGTGGAATCCTTCAAGGCCCCAGGGCCAGTGGAAACTACGGCCCAAACTGCAGAATCCTATATAAACACATTCTACGGACATCTCCAGGAATGCATGGATCATGCTATCCCAAACAAAACCAAAACCCAAACATCCAAAGGCAGGCGTCCAGTCTGGTGGACCCCAGCCATAAATAAACTGTACAACAGAAGGAGGAAGATACTACATGATAGAGCAGAATCCCTAATAGGGAAGGCATCCCTGATCAGTACTAGCAAAAAATTACGATCCCTCATAAAATCCTCCAAGGCCAGCTTCGAGAGAAACATTGCTCAGGACACTAAAGACAATCATAAGGCTTTTTTCAGTTATGTTAGGAACCTGGGATGCAACTCCCAAACTTGTTCTGAGTTGATTCTAAACGACAAAAAATACACTGAACCCACATACATCACCAATATCCTGGCAGACAGGTTCAGTGCAAACTTCTCCACCCCTTCCCCCCCCAAAAAAGAGCAAGTATCTATCCCGGCAGAGGGCTGCCTCCCAAACATCTCTGATGCTCAGGTGAAGGCTGCCCTCTCCAAAGCAAAAACACTGCTTCTATGGGACCAGATGGCATCCCGGGTTGCATCCTATATGAACTCCAAGAAGAACTAATCCCTCAAATAAAACAGCTGTACAATCTCAGCCTCACTACAGGATATGTGCCCACAGAATGGCGTACAGCAACAGTGGTCCCACTCCACAAAGGTGGAGCCTCCACGGACCTGGAAACTATCGCCCCATAAGCCTGACTAGCTTAGTCTGCAAGGCTATGGAGAAGATTATCATGGAGCTCATAAACAACGACATTGGGGACCTACAGACACTAGATCCTACCCAGTTCGGCTTCGTCAAGGGCAGATCCTGCCTTTTGAACCTGGTTGACTTCTTCGAAACAGTCACCTAAGCCATAGATGAAGGGGAGGTAGTCCACACAGCCTATCTGGACCTAGCAAAGGCATTTGACACAATACCCCACTCGGGCATCATAGATAAGCTATCCAGCTTAAATATAAACCCCTATGTCACAAGATGGGTCGCAAACTGGCTCAAAGACAGTACCCACAGAGTGAGAGTTGCTGGAGCCATGTCAGACTCGAAACCAGTCACAAGTGGTGTCCCACAAGGTTCTGTCCTGGAACCGCTCTTGTTCGGTATATACTTTTCCGAGGTACAGGCCAACGTGGGAGGACTATGGCTCACCAAGTTTGCAGACGACTGCAAACTAGGTGCCATAATCAACTCTCCAGCTGACACAAACATCCTTCAAAAAGGTCTCACAGAGACGGATAACTGGTGTCAGAGCCATGGTCTAAAGCTAAATGCCAAAAAGTGTATAGTCATACCCTTTGGCAAAAACAATGTGCCCACAAATTACCACATAGGCGGTAACCCATTAAGTACAGAGAAAGTAATTAGGGATCTGGGGACCCAAGTTGATAGCAATCTCTCCTTTGACAACCACATTGCCAAAGTGGTTAGAAAGACCTTTTACATAGCCCACCTCATCATGAAAGGATTCACATCTAGATCAAGAGAGGTAATCGTGCCCCTTTATTCATCCCTCATCAGGCTCATCATAGAATACAATGCCCCTTTTGGGATGTACCTTACCCGACACCTGCAGCAATTATAAAGACCCCAAAAGTACCTCACCAAGAGGATCAAGGGACTCAAACAGATGCCATATGCTGCTCGGTTAAAAAAATTCCAGCTCTACTCAGTTGCATACCGCCTACTTTGAGGTGATCTATGCCTGACGTATAAAGCTATGTCCAATCCAGAATTAATGGACATGCTCCACCTCAGTAAATCTAAATCCCTTAGAGCCACACGCTCAAGGGACTTGAACCTCAGCAGTGAAATAAATAGAACTTGCTGGAGGGACAGATTCATAACCCAGAGGCTCCCTTTGCTCTGGAACAGAATTCCAATTCATGTTAGGCAGAGCACCTCACTGAATCTCTTCAAGAAGAATCTTGATGAGTGGATGGGGGATCGTAGGTTTGTCCCGGGGATTACTTCTGTGTCACTATTAGACAGAGGCACAGCAAACTAAATCTTAAAAAGGGCGCAGTATACTCAAATCAAGGGGTGGCGTAAGTCAAACAAAATCGGGCTAGGCTTATAATTGCCCCAGGGCAGATAGCCTAGTATGAACCTATGAACAATCTGACAGGCTGTATGGTCTCAATTATAGTGTTTGAAATCTTTTTTAATTGATAAGCCACTTACACGTTAGTAATTATTCTTCTTACCATTTTTTATTGTTTTGTTTTATGTGACAACATGTTTTTATTTGTTATAGTTATGATGGTTATCTTTATTTTTAATTGTTTTTTTGTTTTCATTTTAGCTGTATGCACTGTACTTGCCATGTGATCGCCACTCAGTTTTTGACTGGCTATCACTCTGCTAGTGAGTTTAGTCTTTGAGTTGCTTTTAATTTCAGGGTCATTACACATGGACATATTTTACTTCTGTTCAATTAGGCATTTTTTAGTTTTTGCATTTATTTGCTATGATTGCCAGATTCTGGATGAGATATACAGTTAATATGAATGCTTTGCATGTCTACTTCATATCTTAGATCTGACAGTTACGATTGGTTTCTTGAGCTAATGCTATGTTTTATGCTCTTTTAAATTGATCGTTTAGCGATGCAGTTAATATAACTTTATATTTCCTTATTATATGTCGGAGGTGTTCATGATTACTTTTAAAGTATGATGTCACTGATAGAAGAGGTCTATTTATTTTAATTTGCACTGTTTTAAGTTGCCTTTTAGATCTATGCAGCCAAGAAGGTACTGTGCATTACCGTTTTTACTTGGTTGTTAAAAATAGAAGGTTCTTTTAATTGAATCTTCATTCGTAAGGTATACAGAAGTTTAGATTACTGTGATGCTAGAACTTCTGTAGTTAAAGGTGGATTTTTGGATCTCAGTTTCATTGCTGTTATGCACATTGTGAAGCTATTTATTTAAGTAAGATAATATGCTGCTTTTATCAATATGACGTTTTCTGCTTTCTTACATGTGATTGGTTGTAAATGCATTTTAAAACTCTGCTTTGTATCTAAGTTTGCATTGTCTGATGAAGCGTTGCTTAGTACAACGCAAAACTCCTTACATTTTTACTAATCATTAAATATTTTCATATTTTATATTTCCCCTGGCCTGTTTGCTGTGTCTTTATCCGGTTCTAAGATACTTATTGACACAGCTTAATTCCTGCATCATTGTCTTGTTTGGATATCTGAAAACTATAAGTTGGACAAATATGCTAATAAGCTAATTCTGTCTATTAGAGAGAAATTAGACAATTTTATAAATACAAAATATGAATGAAAATGACCACAACTTTATTCCCCCAGTATATGAATATATGGTCTCTATCACTGAAGGTTAATTAATCTATAAAGGAAGTCTAACTAAGTTGTGTCAGTTAATTATAAATACTTTTGATGAAAATTACTGGAAATTTTTAGACAGTTGTGCATTAAATGATTCAATTGAAGTGAATAGAATAGTATTACTTAAGTCAGTTAGTCAAACCTCATCAAGTATGTATTGGAAAATCTTTATATGGAAATATATACACACAATATTTATTACCCCCTCTAAAATTTCCAAATTTACTAAAGCTGCTTCTTCGATTTGTTGGAGATGTAATAATGAAGTGAAAGCTGACTGGACACACGTTTATGGTATTTGAGAAGTTAAATGCTTATTGGAAAGAAATAAATGATTTTTTAAAGGGCTATGATCGGTAACAGCATTTTGTCTAGATCAATAATACTAATGAATGATCCAGTCCCACTGTCTGTAATTGCCAAACAAAAAAAAAAAACTGTTTTGGAGTCTTCTTGCAATAGCCAGATAAATTATTACAAAAAAAATGGAAAACAAATCCAGCTCCTATGTTTAAAGGATTTTTAAATTTAGTAAAAAGTGTATGTAAAAATGAAAAAGAAGTGATTAGAATGAGGTCTGTAAATAATATTAAGACACCTAGCTGTTGAGATAATCTTGTAATATTGTTACTGAAATTCCAAGCAAATTATCTTAATACATTAGATTACTTTAGTAGTTTAGTATGCTTCTGGTACTATATTACATTATGTGCAATACTGAATTTCTTCCTTTCTTTATATATATATTTTAAACCAGTAGTTTTAAAACAAAAAAAAATTTTCTTGTCTTTGCCAGTAAGCTATGCATGTAATGCCAGCATGAGCGAGAGCTCATAAACAATAAACAATAAACAATAAAAAGATAAATATTATCCATGCTAAACAATGGATCAAATAAACCCCTTAAGAGTTCTGCCTCACATACCAATGGATTCAGTAAGCAGTCCATGAATTCATCTTCTATACAATCTAAGGGTCAGCAATTCATATTATGTGGCAGTACATCATAGAACTTTGTGAGGACAGCAACTATTTCAATACAAAGAGTGCTAATCAAACATGCATAGGTATCTATTTTAAAAGGTATGCTGGCTTTTGATTTTAACTGAAAGCTGCATTTGTAAATGGGTGTCAAACAATTGAAATATTGTAATGTATATGGAATTTACTACCCAAGTGCAAAAACTTCATCTGTAATACACAACAAAATGCAAACGTATATTTTAGCTGTTTTTCCCATACTATACAAGAGATGCTTATACTACAAAAAACATTAAGGCAAGCAAAAAACTATGGGACTAAAAATATTCTATATAATCCATATTTGCAGCACAGGAGAGCAATACACCTAACTATACTACGGGAGTACAGGTAATCAGAGTTTCCAGTAAATATATAATGACCAGCTTTTTCATCTTGGGGTAAAGGCAGTAGGGGTTGTCCACTAGAGTACAGTGGGATGACCATAACCCTTTAGGCTTGTTACTATAGCATGCACCCTGGCAACCTTCTTGACTGTGTATGTATAGGTATGTGCTTATTTCCAGTTATGAGGCGGTACTCCAAACAAGAATAATGGAGAAAACTATAAAGAGGTACATAAAAAACAACACATGAGGAGATGGTGAGATTGAGCAGATGATGCTAGCTTACCCATTCTGGGGAAGGGGAGCATGGGGTCAGTACAGCTTTACCAGGAGGGTTTTCGATGTGACACCATATACAGCTCCATCTGAAGTCAGAGCTGACACAGGAGTGAATTAGGTTGGAAGGATTTGGGTGCTGCATACTTATGATGTATAATTGCTGGCACCCAACTCTCTCCTCTCTGGAGTATGAATGGGTTTAGACAGTCATCCTCATAATGGAAATAATGGTCCATAGGGTTCTCACCTTGATCAGAGAATTAATGGGTCTGGCTCTTACCCTTTAGTGTAAAGGGAAACTGATGTCCTACAGGGCTAAATAAAAAAAAATAACTGGTGATCACTAGTGATGGCTCCTGAGCCATCAGTTGCCATGTCCATTGTGGTACTCAGCTTACAGTGTTCTCTTGTGGTCAGTATTAGGGCTGGTAAACAAAGTATTCAGAAATACTGATACACTGAATAGTTGACCAGAGGCTTGATGTTACAATAAAGAAAGACAATATAACACTAGCAAAAACGTATACACATCAGTAATACCTACAAAACTGAAGACACTTTGCTATGGTCCTGCAGTCAGCCTGATTTGTACACATCTTAATTGTACAGATTTTCGGAGAATGTCTAGATTTTTGTTCATATTTTTGGTCCATTTTTCATAAAATTGTGGTTTTCTGACAAATTAGTGGCAAATCATTAAACACTGAAGTTAAAAAATAATGAAAGACACGAGTTTCAGACTTCATACCCTTCAGAAAATTCATGCTAATGCAAAACCTGTTAGTCTATCAACTTTCTAAATTTGTAAGAGAAATATTTAAAAATTGTCTCTATTTTTAGTCCTTTGTCCCACTTTTATTCACAGCTATGTCCAGATTTCCTGCTGTAAGAGGTTGAGAGGCATGCTGGACTTGTAGTGTCTCATATTGCATTTTGGGGCACAATGAATGAGAAACACAATTAGAAGAATTTTATTGCATATTAGCTCAGTATGTAAATAAAATGAACAAACAAGATATGGAGTGCACCCCTGCATATATTCTAAGAAATTAAAAGTCACACTGCTCATTTGGAAAAGCAGCTCACTGCAGTTCAGTACGCAGATCAGGAAACAATGGTACACAATTTAAACAATGACCAGTGTTTATCTACCAAAGTCAGAAAAGCATATCCTGCCTCAGATCTAATTCTAAGGGGCATGTCTAGTTACTGGAGGGACAGCAGTGCATTATACAACACTACACTATGCGCTTTTCCCTCTGCACCTGAACACTATCAAGCGTTCCCACTTCAGTCATGGCCATTTATTCTCCCATCCTGGGTATTCCCCATGGGGTGGAGAGATGGCAACAGAAGGCTGTCCGATGGACAGCCTTAACAGTGATTCACAGTCTCACTAGCATTCCAGCAATGGAGTTATATTTTATATTTCATATATGGCCTAAACCCTTCTCTGGCTGGGTGATAGGGGGCCAGATAAGCAGTATCATGAAAAGACCACAATGTCCTTACAATGAGAGTTACTTGCTGACATAACTTGTGGCCAAATGTCTGCCTCAGGACCACCTTTTGCAGCACTGTCTCTTCTCTGAGGGATTGTGGAACTGGACAGCACCACTCAATATGTCTTCCAGACTACGCATGCCCATCCTTTCCTGCCAGCTAACTGATCTCATGTCATCCTGGCCACAGTCAGGACTTTTCTTCTCTATGCTACTGGTTCTAAATAGATCTAAGAAATTACTGAATACAATGTTGTATTTTATAGCCTTTGAACAAGCCACTTGTAACATCTGGAAAACATACACAATTGTATACAAGTAAAATTCCAGGGCTGGAAAATAAACTGTGCAAAAAGTCTTCAAGAATTCTTGCTGCATTGTCTTGTTTTTATAGGCTATAAAGAAAGTACCTTTGCCTGGTCTGTAAAGTAACCCCTGACCTGGTTCTGTTTTAAAGTTCATATCTGAAACACACCATTAGTGAAACTAACACCAGATAAGGGAACCTACTATTACAAGTAAATATAATCATTCAATAAATTCATTTATTTTTCTGACTGCCAACACACTCCAATACAGAGTTGTTAAGAAACTGTAGCACATCAGCACAAAGCAGAGGAAGTGATGGTTGAATGCAGCAACAGCCCATCATAGGGAGAACAGTTACACCAGCAGGCAACTTGGAGGAATGCAAAATCACCTATTGCATATACTTGACTTGAGGGAGGGAACAGTAGCATGAAGCAAAAACCCTGGCACATAACAGGAGGAAATTAAGACTACACATAGAAAGCAGCCCAAATGAGGACCAAAGTGGAGAGCCAAACACTGTGAGGTAGCAGTGTTAACCAGTGCATCACTGTGCCATGCTGAAATATCAGCAGTAGAAAACAGTATACACCTACATTGTACATCACCTTCAAGTTTGTGAGATAAGCTTCTCCTTAGAAGTCAGCCATCATTAACTTTCTTAAAAGTAAGCATTTACAAATGTATAGAGTGGGAATAACACATCAGCATGAGATTATGGCAATCAAGATTTGTGAAATACATTAAGTTATTTTAACTATGACAATCAAACATATGAATAAAGTTAGAATTTACAGGTGAGACAGGCACTTAAGACTAGTGTAATGCCTTCCTCCCAAAATATAAAGCAACAAATATCAGGAGGAAACTAAATCTAGACAATACTAAGTAAACATGTATGAAATACAGCAACTTCAGAGGTCTCCAGACAATACGAAGTAATTATGTACTCCAGAACACAAACATTTGTCTGAACTGGAAAAAAATTAAACCTTTATAAATTACTGTCATTAAACTAGAGATATGTTTTGAGTAGAAAACTACATTTACTTACACTTCAGCGGGAAAAGCCTTGTAATGTACAGGCTTAAAATTAAGTTTTATAATCCGCTTCAAGCAGTTTAAAAACAACTGAAGAATGATGTGTTTCACCTGGTTTAATATTTCCATCTTGAGCAGCAGGACCGTCCTTCAGCACATTCTTCACCTGCAAAAACTCATCTGGTCTGTCCCCTCCAATAACAGTAAACCCAAATCCCATGTTGCTTTTCTTCAAAGATGTCTTAATGAGGGTTCCAACTAGCTGTGAGGGATCGCGGGTAAACCCAGGCATCTCCACTTCTAAATAAAATAAAACAAGACAACGTGTTAATTAAACATTCTTCAGTCGCAATATAAAATGTACTAAAATATTACATATGTTGTTTTTTGCAGAATTAAGGTACTGATTAAGGATGAAATTGCATTACAGCTGAAGTCATGCCAAAGAAAAATTTGTAACTAATGTGACAAATGGTTTTACATTTTCACCATAATCAAGGAGATTTTATTCACATGGCATTGCCTTGATTCTCAAGATTCATTCAATTATTTTTAATTACCTACTTAATCCTCTTTAGAATCATGAGGGAGGCCAAAACCTATCCCAGAATTCAGCTGATACAAGGTAGACAAACTTGTTTGGGATGGTATGCCATGCCACTGTAACATGCACATACTTTCAATTACATATGGTATGCACTGTTATGAACACTTTTGAAGGACTACCAGTTCATCTACAGCATGTGTCTTGACATATGAGAGTAAACTGTGGCACTCAGCAAACCCCACATGGTTACACATGGGATGTACAGGCTTCACACAGAAGGCACCCTAACTGAGAAACACTGCAAGAATAAAGTGCTGCAAGGCAGCAATGCTAACCGCTGTATCAGCAGGCCACCATGTGTCAGGAATCATCTTCGTTACAACTGCCAATTATAGTTTGTTCATTCTGGGTTGAATTTAAAATATCCTGCACATGACCACAATGAGGAACTGTGAATAACCATAGGATATAATGGCCAACAGTGTCCCAGAAACGTGCAACTATGTACGAACTGAACTGTCTGTGCTTATACATAAAGGACTGATGTAAGAGCAGTTCAGTAATGTGGTTAACACAGTACAGAGTTTACAGTTGCAATTTAGCTTTGTGCACAGACAATATGTTGCACTGTAGAAGAACCTAGCATTAAGTAGTAGTACAGTCCATGCAAGTTTTAGTTGTAGTTGTAGCTACATTCCAAGCAGTTGGTGCCACTTGAAGCATAGATTGTTTTGCATGTCTCAGGGTAGAAAATTATGAATTGAATGTAACAAGCTAAATTTACTAAGCAGCATCTGACTCTCTGTCACTTTCAATGTTATGGAAGAGCCAATAGTGTAACAATATGCTCCACAGAGGCAATGCTTTGCCCTGCCATCTCTCCAGTGTGCATAATTATTTCAGTGTGTGCCCAGGGCTTAACTGGCCTGCAGCTTTTCTATATCATATCCTTTCTTAAACCTTCCCTCCCTTTGCCTTGTTAAACCAGCTTTCCAGTGTATGATATACATCTTATTCTTTGTTAGTGTGTCAATCTTCCTTGCTTATCTTGACCTAATTTCTTTCTTGACATCTCTTAAAGCTTTGTCTGCTGAGCTACATCTCTGTTCCCAAAACATAGGCAGAGAAAGTAACAGACACATCAGTGACCCTGCATACTGATGTATTCAGGTAACTGTGATTTACTATCCTGAATAAACTAAAACATCCCATTAAATTACCACAAGTAATTCCAGTGTATGTCTGCCATGTGTAATCCTAATTTAAAACCAGAAACAGTAAAAATCCAGACCACAAACGTATGTGCAAAGTCCTTCATGGTTCCACAACATTTCACAGAAAAAATTCCACAGATGAGTGCTTTCGTCAAATAGTAAGACTTCATCAGATAAAAGCACTAGTACTACATACAGCTTTTTATACTTAATCATAACAACAACAACCAATTAAAATTTAAAAGGACATCACCAAATTATGCCATACTGTGATGGGTTGTAGTTAAAAAATCAACCTAAATGATGTTAAATGTCATTTAAAAATCTAAATGTTTATAAGTATACATGTAGCAAAAATCATACATAATGAAACACATGTTAAATATGACGTTTTTATATATTACACACTATCAGCGTTCTTCAGTAGTGCAGATTTTATACTAATATAGTCATTAAGACCTGGTGGAATATTAGATTTTAACCTAAGCTGCCAAGTAAGTTCCCTGTATAACAAAGCATTTCTCAAATCCCCCCCTCCCCCTTGTGAATGTTTGTTGACTGTATCAATAATACCAAACTTGTAACTTTCAAAAGCAGAACAGACTACACTGTGCTTATATAAAGCACTAGTTTCCTTGTGGGTCCTAAGATCGTATAAATGTTCATAAATACGGTCTTTGAAAGATCTTTCCGTTTTTCCTATGTAGTATGCTATACACTTTGTGCAAACAGCCATGTAAGCAAGCATTTTTGTTTTGCAGTTTCCTTTGCAAAATCTAACAATGCTTTTCAAACCATTGTTCAAAGAAATGGATGCCTCACTGTAAATAAATGAGCATACACTACAGGTACCACAAGGAACAGTAGCTCTAAATTGTAAAGCTTCCCTGTCGTTCATTTCAAAGGTCCTCTTGAAGTTTGTTCCCACCTTGTATGTAAAAACAGGTTGTTCACCCACTAGGTTGTATACATCCTTATTGGTTTTTAATAAATTCCAGTTTGTTCTAATTGTCTATGCAAAAAATTCAGAAAAAATACTATATTCAGTAACACATGCCCTATGATAGTTTTTCCTTTCTGTCAAATGGTGATTCACTTTTAGAAGGAGATATCCCAACAGGGCCTTATACTTGGTACCCCACCCATAGTAAACCTCATCTAGAATATCCCTGACCATCTCCACAGGATATCCTCTCTCAATGAAACATTTACCTAAAAATGTGAATTCTTGTATTAAATCCTGATAGTCAGATGTCATCCTGGCTAACCTAACTGCTTGCCCCTTAATAAGGTTTTTCTTTTGTGCAATGGGATGGTAACTACTAAAGTGTAAATAACTATTGCACCAAGTGTCTTTCGTATAGATGTTAGACTTAAATCCACTTTTAGTCTTTGAAATAGAAACATCCAAGTAATGGATAACTGTGTCATTTTGTGTGTGTGTAAAAGACAGGAAGGTAGTGCAAGAGTTAAGATATTCCATGAACTCCTGTAGTGTTTCTTTTGTCCCATTCCATAACACAAAGATGTCGTCCAAAAACCTCGGGTATAGCTTAATATGTTTAAAAAAGAAGAAGGAAAGACATACCTATTCTCCCATTCAAGTAATACTAAGTTAGCGTATATGGGAGCACACACAGCGCCCATCGCTATACCACTAGTTTGCTGATAATATTCCCCTTGGAAATGGATATAGTTAGAATCCAAAATAAATTCCATGAGTTCCAAAATAAGGGAGATTCTATCCTTAGGTAAAGTAGAATACATGAAAAGACTATCAGTAAAATATTCATACCCCTCTCTCCTAGGAATACAAGTGAAGAGATCCTTCACATCACTAGTGAGGAAAGTGACATCTGTACTCCAAAGATGGTCAGTGATTTTACTCAAGAATTCCCATGAGTCTTTAATAAGATGTGGAGTATGGCTCACTATGTGCTTAATGTGATGGTCAACAAACACAGCCAAAGGGTGTGTTTTGGAATTCTTGGCTGACACTATGGGTCTAAAGGGTGGTTCCCAAATAGATTTATGCACCTTAGGTACTCTGAAAATCTTTGGAATATTTGGATGTAGTTGTCTTAGGAAATTGTAAGTTTTACTGTCAATCCTGTTTTCAAGTAGATATTCCTAGAGAATCAATTCTACTATAAGTTATATTAATTTGATTTTTTGACACAGGTGTGTATGTAGAACTGATCAAGAGAATGTTAGTGATAATGTTATTATAATCCTCTGTGTAGAAAATGGCAACCCCCCCCCCCCACCCTTGTCAGGTTTCATAATACGTAGATTTTTCTGTGTCTGTAATTCATTTAATAAGTTACTTTCTTCAGAAGTTAAATTAGATGGACTTTCTGCAATCTATTTTTGGCATATAGTTCGTAAAGTTCTTTGGTAACTATTTTTTCAAAAAGTAACAAGAATGGGTGAAGCGGAGGGTTGTAACTACTTTTTCTTACAAGTTCAGAGTGCTCACTAACATTACTACCAATATTGTCTTTATACTGATTAAACATAATATTTAAATTAAATTTTCTTAAGTATAACTTCAGGTTTACTAATACACTTGCTATGCCACCATACTGTGATTTAACAAATTTGAAACCTTTAGAAAATAAGTTAAAATGTAATTTAGATAAAGTGTAAGAGGTATAGTTAAAAATTTTGAATCCCCTGTACTCACTAAGGATACCATGACTACCCTCAATGTGAACTATCTCCCCTTCTTTACTACTTTCTTCCATCCATAGTTGGTTCCAAATGTGTGACGAGTGCCCTGGGTCTGGTGGAAACCTGTTCTTGCTTGCTATCCTTTCTGACCTCCTTCGGAGTAAAAAATGACATTTAACATCATTTAGGTTGATTTTTTTTAACTACAACCAATCACAGTATGGCATAATTTGGTGATGTCCTTTTAAATTTTAATTGGTTGTTGTTATTATGATTAAGTATAAAAAGCTGTATGTAGTACCAGTGCTTTTATCTGATGAAGTCTTACTATTTGACGAAAGCGCTCATCTGTGGAATTTTATCTGTGAAATTTTGTGGAACCATAAAGGACTTTGCACATACGTTTGTGGTCTGGATTTTTACTGTTTCGTTTTAGTTTTTCATTATACTTTGTTTTTATTAATCCTAATTTAAACCCTGAAATAGTTGCAGAGCAAGTCACAGTTAGAATAGGGAATAGTCATTACATTTAAGCAGAGATACATCTGGTAACCCCATTGCTCATAACCCTTAAAAATAAATATAAGGTGGTTAGCTCCCCAAGCTGTAAAGATTAATGGATATATTTTTTTTACTCAGTGACTGTAGACCATTGTGTGTTCTGCACATAGTCAGCAACTGTAGCTAGAAAGCATGGGCATACAAGTTACTGAGCATGTGCAAGACCAGTGACATTTTATATAGTCAGTCAGAGTGAGTGCAGGCATGAATGGAGATGCACATATGAGTGTGTTTGAAGTAATGAATCTGAAGTAATGAGTCAGTCAGTTAGCTTAACTATATGTACCAGTTACAGCTCCTAATGTGTTAACATACAATAAACAACTTGAACCCATCACAGTGCCTCAGTGTCTCATTTGACTACAAGAGACATGCGACATGGTGTCAGAATTGCAATCCGAAGTGGAAACAACTCACAAACCATGAGGCACCAAGTTAGAAGAGGAGTAATACACAGCAGCCAACTTGCAAACAGGTCACCGGTTATTCAAAGGTACTTACACTCGTTTAAATGATTTTTCAGTCACCGAATAAGTGGCAAAGCATTCAAAACATTTGAAATAATTACCAAGATAAACAAAATGTCTGAAACTGTCAAAAGTTACCATAAAATACGATGCTAAGTGCTCGAAAGTACCACCAGGCAGCGAAATGAATAAAAATCCACAGTTTATTCACAAACCACACCATAAATATAAACGCTCTTCTAACACAGGTACCAATTGCGTTTTCGTCTCACTATGTGGGACTTCTTCAGATACTGAAAAGTTGTGCTGATACTATTTAAATACTTTAATTGCTTTACAATTGATGTAATTTACCAATTAAAAGCTGATCTTTCATAGTTTAAATTGACAAATCAGCTTCACTTCTTCATGAATATTCATGAGTATTCATGCGTATTCAAGATCTTCTTAGTGTTGCAAACCTCCGTTCCATAAAGAACTTTTGTAAATGAAATGGAGATTGCGCACCAATGTGTTTCCGCACTGACATTTCTACTTGTAAATTCATATACCAATTCTTATAATAAATAAGTAAATAAATACATAAATACGTTTAAAAACCGTCCTTAAAAAATTCATAATTATAACAGCTTCCTTAAGCTCTTCTCTAGCCTAATGTTAAAATAGTAAAGTGCATTTAGTGTGTATAAATCTTGTATGTATCATAAAAACTACTTCATACTACCTATTTGTATATAAGGGACACCTAGAAAATGTGTTGTAAAATTCAATTAAAATTCAATTAAAAATTTCTTAATGTATAAAATTGATTTCTCCCTCTTCTTAATAATGTTGTAACGGTCTACTACCCTCTAGTGTTGGAAACTGGAATTAACTTAAATTTTATTAGATTTTAACCTTAAAATAGCTCCTATGGATATATGGTCATTTAATCCTGGGCTTTTACTTGCATCAAGATGTATCTGCCACCATAACTCCCTACTTTCTAATATATCCTCCCAAGGACCTCCCCTGGGGTCCACCTGGATCTGTTCTAATACAAAAAACAAGTAGGTTGCTCCCAAACAATTTTTAGTGTGTTTATAAAGTGCATTGGTCTCTCTTTCTTTTTTAATGTCATAGGTGTGTTCGTAGACCCTCTTTTTTAAGGGTCTCTCTGTCTTTCCAACGTAGAAAGAGTGACATTTCTGACAAAATGTCTGAAACTGTGACATACTGATAAAAGTATTCAAAATAAATGAAAAAGTGTTTGAAATAATTTCTGAAGCGTTAAAATGTACGAAAAGGCTATAATGACCATAATTTTCGCAATCTACTAATTTTCACATTAACTAAAACTTTTCAGAGTATCCAAGGTGTCCAGAGGGTTTACAGTATTATGGCAGAGAGATTTCGTAGACCTGGACTGCTGGTGTTTGATAATAATATTGCTGAGAATTGGTGAGTGTTTGAGCAAGAATATGATATTTTCATACAGGCTGCATTTTCTGATAAAGATGCACGTATAAAGGCATTCATAATTCTTAATTTACCTGGCGTGGAAGCCATTGAGAGGGGAAAACTCATTTGTGTATGCACCTTCCGTGGATGCAGGGGAGAAAGTACAGTTGTGTACACTTACCATAAATGTAGATGTTCAAGTGTATTCATTGTTGCAGTCCTAACCAATGGGTTATCCGGCTCACGGTAGCCCTTGATCGGCCAGAATACCAAAGTTAAGTAAAAATTATGTCGGCTGTCGGTTGTAAAGGATGTCAGGGTGTCTAATACAAAGGGAGACAGCCGACGTCACTTCCTCAGTCTTTCTTGCCATAACTGTCAGAAGCCCCCAGAAACCAAAAATCAGCCTGTACCTTAGGAAAAGAGAAAAGTGGGAAGGAGGGAGGGAAAGCAGGACTGCAAAAGTGAATACACTCAAACATCTACATTTATGGTAAGTGTACATAACTGTACTATGTTCATTGTGTTTCACTGTTGCAGTCCTAACTAATGGATTGATTACCAAAGCCCAGAGAAAAGGGAGGAGGAACCAACAGAATCAAGGATTGGAGATGATGTCCTGCAGAACAGCAGTGGCAAACCCTGCCCTGGCTCGAGAAAACAAAGGCAAATTATAATGCCTTGTGAAAGTGTGAACAGAAGACCATGTAGCAGCCTCCAAAATGTCTTTAGTAGGGACATCCCTTAAAAGGCTGCAGAAGTGGAAGCTGCTCTGGTTGAGTGGGTCCTAACCCCTTGAAAAGGAACCTTGCCATGAAAGGAATAATAAAAAGTAATACAATGAGCAATCCATTTAGAAATGGTTTGCTTAGAAATAACCCTGCCCTAGGCTCCAGGGGCAAAGCTGACCAATAGCTGTGCTGATTTCCGAAGGTCTTTAGTCCTGCCCAGGTAAAACCTGAGTTGTCTATGCACATCAAGAGAATGTAGGATCCTTTCACCTCTATTTTGAGGATTAGGAAAGAAGGTAGGAAGGTGTATGGACTGATTAAGAGTCAGGCTAGAAACCACCTTAGGCATAAAGGAGGGGTTGGTTCTCAGAGAGACCCTATCTGCTTGGAAATTAAGAAAAGGCTCCACAACCATCAAAGCATGCAGCTCTGAAACCCTCCTTGCTGAAGTTATAGCCAAGAGGAAGGCAGTGTTCCATGAAAGAAACTTTAAATCTGCAGTGACAGCTGGCTGAAATGGAGGAAGAGTGAGTTTCTCTAGAACAAAATTAAGACCCCAGGCTGGAGTAGGCTCCCTTCTGGGAGGTTTTAAGTTGCAAGCACCTCTGAGAAACATTTTCATCAGAGGATGAGAGAAAATGGGTTGTTCAAAAGAACAATGAGCAGAAATGGCTGAAGCATGGACCTTGATAGAGGAAAAAGAAAGACCACCCTGAAGCAAATCAGCCAAGTATTCCAGGATCAGAGGAAAGGTAGGCTGAGAAGAAGATTCCCCTCTAGCCCTCATCCAAAGAGAGAATCTTTCCCATTTGCCAGCATAAGACTTCCTAGTGCTAGGCCTCCTGGCCTCCCTCAGCACGTCAACCACCTGCTGGGAAAGGGAAAAAAAGGATGGAGTCATACAAAGAGCCAAGCTGCCAAATATAGAGACTGAAGCTGAGGATGTAGAATGTTTCCCCCTTCCTGAACCAAAAGATCTGGCTTCACAGGAAGATGCCAAGGAGGGAATTGAGAGAGACTGCGAAGCAGTGGATACAAATGCTGCCTGGGCCAGTCCGGGGCTATGAGAATAGTCCATGGTCGTTCATCCCTGATCTTCAATAATACTCTAAGAAGAAGAGGAAGAGGAGGGAATGCATAAATTGACAGCAGCGTCCAAGGGAAGAACAGAGCATCAACTCTCCAGGCTCTGCTGTGATGCTGTCTGGTGCAAAAAAGAGGTAGAAGATGGTTGTCTGGAGAGAAGAGATCCACTTGAGGAGTGCCCCAACGTTGAATGATGCTGTAAAAAACTGCTCTGTTCAGCTGTCACTCATGAGGATCCAGGCTCTGTCTGCTCAACTGGTCTGCCAAAACATTGAGCCTTCCTGCAAGAAACTGAGCTAGCAGATGCAGGCCCAGGAATGCTGCTATGGACCAAAGACTCATGCTCTGTCTGCACAGGAGGTAAGAATGAGTCCCTCCCTGCTTGTTGATGTACCACATTGACTGTGGTGTCTGCCCTGACAAGAAGGGTCCCTGGAGAAAGAAAATGCTTGAAAGCTAGTAAGGCCTGATGGACTGCCATCAACTCCTTTAAATTTATGTGCAGGTGCATCTGCTTGGCATACCAACTTCCTTGTAGGCATCTGCCATCCAGGTGAGCTCCCCAGGTGTAGTCCGATGCGTCTGCGGTAAGAACTTGAGTGGCCAGGGGTGGGCAAAAAGGCATGCTTTTGTTCTGTAGGCAGGCTGTTGTCCACCATAGAAACTCTGTCCGCAGACATGGAAGCAGAGGAATTATCACATTCATGTCCTGTGTGTGTTGACACCAAATGTTCTTGAGGTACCATTACAATTTCCTCATATGCAGTTTTGTATATGGAATCATGAGAATGCAAAAGGCCATGAATCCCAGAGCTTACAGGTATTTCCTTGCAGAGAGCTGGGACAGGCTTGCCAAGTTCTGGAAGTAAACTGAGACAGTTGTCTGCTTCTCCTGGGTGAAATATATCATCTGGGCGGCTGTGTTCAGACTCGCTCCCAGGAATGTTATCGCTTTGGATGGCACCATTTTTGATTTTTCCATGTTGAGAGTGTAAACCCAGGGAAGAGAGAAGAGTCCTTACAAATTCTAGATCCTTTAACAGCTGTTCCTGAGAATTTGTTTGAATTAGACAGTCATCGAAGTATGGATAAACCTGAATTTTCTTTTGCCTGCAAAAAGCAATGACTGGAGCCAGGCACTTTGTGAAAACTCCGGGAGCAGTAGATAAGCCAAAGGGCAGCGCCGTGAATTGATAATGTTGCTTGCCCACCCTGAAACGAAGGTATTGCCTCAACTTTCCCTGATAGAGATGTGCAGATAAGCTTCTTTGAGATCCCATGTTACCAGCCAGGAAACCTTTTTTAACATTGTTAGTAACTGATGCAGAGTGAGCATTTTGAACTTTGGAATTATCAAGAAAGCGTTCAGGATGGATAAATCTAGGATAGGACGCCAGGTGCCTTCTTTTTTGGAATTAGGAAAAGTCTGGAATAGAAACCATGGCCTACCTGCTGAGCAGGAACTGATTCTATTGCTCCCAGATGTAACAGAGGCAAAATTTGCTTTTCTACTTCTGCCCTTTGGTTTGGAGGAACATCCGGGAATCCTTTGGGCACTGGAAAGATGTGAAAAGAAAACCTATGCCCTAGGGATACAGTTCTGAGAACCCATTTGTCATCCTTGATGGTGGCCCAAACATTTGTAAAAAGGGCCAACCTTCCCCCTAAAGGATTCTCCAGGCAGGCAAGAACAGGCAGAAGTTGGACAGAGTCATTGAGAATGTTTAGATTGAGATGCAGGCTTAGAACTTCCTGCCTTGGAAGAGGAAGCCTGCCAATGCTTAGACCTTTGAGGGGGTAGCTACCTGTCCCCTAGAAGATTTGTAACCTCTAGTCCTAGAACGGCTCTGTCTGCTGGTATCAGGGAACGTCCAACTCTTAGAAGGGTAATTCCTGCTAAATCGAGGAGGCTGAACTTGCAGAAAGTCTTTAACTGTCTGCATAGACTTGGCCTGGTCTTCCATCTTCTTGAGCACTTCCTCTGCTTTACTGCCAAAAAGGCTGTCCTTATGCAAAGGTACATCTAAAAGCTTAGCCTTAACAGGCTCTGGTAGGGGCTGCTCCCTGAGCCAAGCGTGCCTTCTAATAACACAGCCAGTAGCTGTAGCCCTACAGGAAGCTTCTAGAATGTCAAAACTACAATGTAATGAAAGTTTATTAACTAGACTGGCAGAATTCAGCAAATCCTGCATATCCTTACTCTCTGCCAACTGAGGCACACCTGCTATCCTAGATTTAATAGCTTCCATTGTGCTGCTGATACTTTAGCATATGAAAAAGACAATTAGTAACGTCGTGGTCAAGGCCTAAACAAATAATACAATGGGAATGAAAATCTCTATGGGGAATCTGCTTTCCACAGGTAAAACAATTATTAACCATTTCTGACATTTGTTAAGGTAAGAAAAGGGGATCCCCAACAGGATACATAGCTGTAGTAGACTTCAACTTTGTAGTCAGAAACAAAAAAGGTAAACTGCCGACTGGCACACATGCAAGAAATGCGTCTGCTTTGGGCTCTGTGGCAAGGAAGACTGAGGAAGTGACTTCAGGTGCCTCTTTGTAACGGACGCCCTGATGTTCTTTACAACCGATGAAAGCCGACGTCATTTTTACTTACCTTTGGTATTCTGGCCGATCGAGGGCTACCGGGAGGCGGATAACCCTTTGGTTAGGACTGCAACAGTGAAACACGATGAACATCTGCCATACTGTGATACAGGCTGAAACGCGGGAAGACCCTGAGTGCTTAAAACATAAATTTAGAGAAATGCGTAACCCTCAAATGAATATTACAATGGAAAGGCACATGTTTTAAACAATAAATCAAAAGCCTGGTGAAACTACAGCAGCATACATTACTGACTTGAGAAATAAAGCAAAAACGTGCAGATTTGGTGATCTGGGAGATGAGTTGATAAAAGACAGGCTTGTGTGTGGTGTTTATAATGATGCAGTTGGAAAGATTTCGCGTTGAGACAATGATTTAAAGTTCAGCACAGCCATTCAGATTTGTAAAATATATGAGCTTACAGAAAAGCATACGAATATGCTTACTAATGAGAAAAACATGCATGCAGTGTCTGCTAGTTCAAATGTTGATAGTGTACAACATATATCTAAGAGGGAAAAGAAATATAAACTGAAGGGTGTGGCAGCCAACCTCATTGTTAACTGTCATAATTGTGGAGGCATGAACCTAGAGAAATGCTTAGCTTTTGGTCAGCAGTGTCATAAACGTAAAAAGGTGAAATCATTTCAAAAGGCTTTGCAAGTCTAAGGTGGCACATACTTTTATTAAAAGAGAGCATACAAAGAAGCAAGTAGATCAGACAGAGAGCTGTGAGCAAACTCAATGTGTTGATGGTGTCTCTGTGACGAAACAGTTAAATCAGTAGATCAGTTGGCAGCAAAGAATGAAATATTTTGTACAGTTCAGATTAATGGAAACCTGTAGAGCTTAAAGTAAACACTGGATCCATGTGCAATGTTATATCGGCACAAATGTTTGCCAAAGTAACAGCTGGTGAGAAACTTGATTCAGCAAAGTGTGTAAAACTAGTTGCTTATGGTGATGATGAAGAGATTCAGACTGTTGGCAAAGTAATTTCTTCATGCCATTCTGCTGGAAACAGCTATGACTTGCAGTTTTATGTAGTCAAAAGACACGTGCAGTCATTGCTAGGCCTCAAAGACAGGTTGAGAATGGGGCTGATTTCATTTAATAAAGAGGTCCACCATATAAGTCTGAACAAACATGATAGATTTACATGGAATACTTTTAATGAATGTGCTGATATTTTCATAGACAAGCTTGGTAAACTTCCAGTTACATATTCCATGAAGTTAAACCATGAAGTTAGCCCAGCTGTCAGTTCAGCTTGGAAGGTAATGGTAGCAATGCAAAGTAAAAGCAGAACTTGACACAATGGCGAATTTAGGTGTCCTTACGCCAGTAAAAGAACCGAATGAATGGGTCTCCTCCATGCTTGTAGCTCATAAGAAAAGCTCAGATGATACTTGAATATGTATCGATCCAAGAGACTTAAAGCACCTAAATGTCCTCATCATCTGATGCACACAGTAGAAGTAGTAGCTACTCTCATGCCAAATGCCACTGTTTTTCTCTGTGTTAGATGCAAAAAGTTCTTTTTGGCAAATTTCTCTTTCAGAACACCATTTGGTAGATACGGATTTTTGAGAATGCCATTTGGGATAAATTCTGCCAGTAAAGTATTTCGACTTGCGGTGGAACAAATATTTTTAGGTTATCCATGTGCTATTATAGTAGATGACATTATTTTAGGGGGCAGTGGTGAAGTCGAACATGATAGAAACCTTAAAGTTCTAGACTGTGCTCGTGAAGTAAATCTTAAACTGAATCCTCAGAAATGTAAATTCATACTGAAAGAAGTTACTTATGTAGGTCGTTTGTTTACAACCAGATCTGCCTAATCAAGCAGCAATTCTTGAGATGCCAGTTCCAGAAAATCTCACATCTTTACAATATTTTCTTGGTATGGTCAACTATTCAGGAAAGTTCATCCCAGACCTGAGTGTGCTTTCAGCACCATTATGTGAGCTGACATGCAAAAAAGTAAACTGGTCCTGTTTGGAACAACCCCTTGATGTTCTGAAACAGAAAATTGCCAGTCCACCCACACTGATATATTATGATGTTCACAAACCTGTAACTCCTTCTTGTGATGCTTCAAAGTATGGTCTTGGTGCAGCATGTCTTCAGTAGCCTATGCATCCAGAACTTTAACCCAAACTGAAATGCAGTATGCGCAAATTGAAAAAGAGCTTTTGGTAGTACTGTTCGCATGGTCAAAGTTCAATGATTATATTTATGGCAAACCTGTTCAAGCAGAGACTGATCACCAACCTCTAGTGACAATTCTAAAAAAGCCAGTACATACACAGCCCCAGCGTGCTTGCAATGCATAATATTAAATTTGCAAAAGTACAATTTCAATATTGTCTGTACAAAAGGCAAAATTTTATACCTTGCTGATGCTTTGCCAATAGCACCAAGGCAAACAGAACAGCATGACAATCAGAAAGCAGAATTTGAAGTCATGGACGTCAGAAATTTTTCCTCATCACATCTTAAAGAACTTAGAAATCACACAGCCTCAGACCCAGTTCTTCAGAAGATGAAACATGTTATCAGTCAAGGATGGCCAGCATGACAAACTAGTTTACCACTTGATATACAGAAGTATTTTTCCTACAGAGGTGAGCTCATGATGGAAGATGGAATCATCGTGAAAAGTCCTAAAGTGGTAATTCCTACAGCATTACAACAGGAATATATCAAAATTTTGCATCACGGTTACCCGAGTACTGATTCAACTATAAGAAGGGCAAGAGGCATAGTATTTTGGCCTTCTATGTCAAAAGATACAGAGAAGGAAACTCTAGCATGTTCCATTTTCAACAAGACTAACTGGCACCACCACCAAGAAAGTACAGTTTTGTACCTACCATAAATGTAGATGTTCGAGTGCTAATACAGCTGCAGTCATAACAGATGGGTTTTCCTGCCATCAGGCGGGTCCTCGGTTGGCCGAATTCCAAAGTCTAGGTCCGGTGTCGGTTGTCGTCGCTTCTTCCCTGACGTCAGTGCGACAGGGGTATAAAAGAACCAGCCGACGCCATTTTCTTCAGTTTTTCTTGCCCCAGATGTCAGGTGCCCCCAGAAGGAAGGCAATACATAAATGTATGTAGTAATGCAATGCAATATAATCAAAAAAACAGTAGTTGCGAGCAAATACACCATAAAAGAATACCCCAATCAGGTTGTATGAGGAGGCGTTAGCCATTAGACCTGTCCCAAGAGGGGAAGGAGGGAGGGAGGGAAACCTGGACTGCAGCTGTATTAGCACTCGAACATCTACGTTTATGGTAGGTACAAAACTGTACTATGTTCATCGTGCATACAGCTGCAGTCATAACAGATGGGTAGAATCCCAAAGCTAAAAAAGGGTGGTAGGCACTAGGTGGAACTAGGAGGAGCCAGGATGCCGTGCAAGACTGCAGTGGCAAAGCCTGCTCTAGATTTGGAGTACAATGGTAGGTTATAGTGCTTGGAGAAGGTATGTACAGAACTCCAAGTGGCTGCTTCCAAAATATCTTTGGTAGAAACCCCCCTGAGGAAAGCTGCAGAGGTAGCTGTGGCCCTTGTGGAGTGAGATCTGATGCCTGCAGGTACAGTTTTACCATGAAAAGAGTAACAAAAATGTATGCAGTGGGTTATCCATTTTGAAAGTGTCTGTTTGGAAATAGACTTCCCTTGAGCTCCTGTAGCATAGGACACAAAGAGTTGCTCTGATTTTCTGAAAGGCTTTGTTCTGTCCAAATAATAATGCAGCTATCTGTGAATGTCCAAGGAATGTAGTAGTCTCTCCCCTTTGTTTTGAGGATTAGGGTAAAAGGTAGGTAAAGTGGATAGCCTGATTCAAGGCTACCCTGGATACTACCTTTGGCATAAAAGACGGATTGGTTCATAAGGAAACTGTCCTGATGGAAAATGATGAAAGGCTGCACAGCCATGAGGGCTTGTAGTTCCGAAACCCTGCGAGCTGAGGTGATAGCCAGAAGGAAGGCTGTTTTCCAGGACAAATATTGCAGTTCTGTTGAAGCAGCTGGCTCAAAAGGAGGCAAGGTCAGTTTTTCTAGAATGAAATTGTGGTCCCAAGCAGGTACTGGTTGTTTCCTTGGGGGTTTTATATTCTTAGCCCCTCTGAGGAACTGTCTTAAGAGGGGATTAGAGAATAAAGGAGGATCAGTGTTGTATTCTGCAGAAACGGCTGAGGCGTGGATTTTGATGGAGGAGAATGAAAGTCCACTGCTTAGGATCTCAGCTAGGTATTGTAATATTTGAGGTAAATTCAGTATTCCAGGGTTCTGACCCTTTTTCTCATTCCAGGCACAAAACCGTTTCCATTTTGCGGAGTAGGCTTTTCTAGTAGAAGGCCTTCTGGCCTCCAAAATGACATCCTACACCTCCTTGGAGAGTAGGGTCTGTTGTGAATTTAAGGAATTTTCCATGCGGCTAGATTGAGTGTTTTCAGCTGACTGTGAAGGGTTTTGAAGTTGTGCTGAGTCAGTAGAAGAGGCATTAGAGGCAGGATCCATGGTGGGGAATGCATCAGGGTTCTCAGGAGTGGGTACCAGTGTTGTCTTGGCCAGTCTGGAGCAATGAGAATCATCTTTGGTCTGTCTGCTCTGGTTTTTAATAGAACTTTGGGCAGAAGAGGAAGAGGTGGAAAGGCATAAACTGTCATTGTTGTCCAACTGAAAGAGAGTGCGTCCACTTTCCAGGCCTGTGGGTGAAAGGTCCTTGAGCAGAATTTTGCCAACTGGTGATTTCTGTGGGAGGCAAAGAGATCTATGTCTGGCCTTCCCCTTGCTTGAATTATCTTTGTAAACACTTGAGGATGCAACTTCCATTCGTGTGGATCTGTCATATTTCTGCTTAGGTTGTCTGCCAGCGTGTTTTCTTTGCCTGGCAGGTACTGTGCTTGAAGTTCGATTTGTAATTCCAGAGCCATGTTCCAAAGAGACGTGGCTAGCCTGCATAGGGGGTATGAATGGGTTCCTCCCTGTTCGTTTATGTACCACATTACTGTGGTGTTGTCTGTCCTTATCAGTAGCTGGCCTGGATGCAGTAGGTCTTTGAAAGCTATAACAGCATTTATTACTGCTAGCATTTCCTTTTGATTGATGTGTAGGTGCTTTTCTTTTTGGGACCATTTGCCCTGAATGCACCGATCTGCCATGTGCACCCCCCAGGCGTAGTCAGAGGCATCTGTTGTGATGACTTGATTTGCTTGAGGCTTGCAGAATGGGAGACCTGTGTTTCTTTGGCATGCTTGAGCCCACCACATAAATTCCTTTTGAAGACATGGAATCAGTGGTATTATTGTTTCCAAACTGTGGCTGTGTTGAGACCATAGGTTTTTTAGGTACCATTGAAGTTTTCTCATATGCAGCTTTGCACATGGGATTAATAGGATGCAAGATGCCATGAATCCCAGAGCCTGCAGGATTTTCCTTGCAGTCAGCCTGGTGAAAGTTGCCAGTTTTCTGAAGTATTGAGTTAGTTGCCCTTGTTTCTCTGGAGTGAGGTAGGCCATCTGGGTGTTTGTATCCAAGCTGGCACCCAGGAAAATTATTGTTTGAGAAGGTATTAGCCTGGATTTCTTTTTGTTGACTGTGTATCCCAGAGAATTCAACAACATTATTACAAACGCCAGATGTTTCAGAAGTATGTGCTTGCTGTCCGCTTGGATCAGGCAGTCGTCCAGATATGGGTATATTTGTATCCCTTGAAGTCTGCAGTAGGCAATTACTGATGCCAGGCATTTCGTGAACACTCTGGGCGCAGTAGATAAGCCAAAGGGCAATGCAGAGAATTGATAATGGGTTGAACCTGCAAAAAATCTGAGGTATCTTCTGCAATCTTGTCTGATTGGGACATGCAGGTATGCCTCCTTGAGGTCCAATGTTACCAGCCAAGACTCCTTGCCCAGCATGGGAAGAAGCTGCTGTAATGTGAGCATCTTGAATTTTGGCACAAGTAAAAATGTGTTTAGGATGGATAAGTCCAAAATAGGTCTCCAATCTTTTCCCTTCCTTGGTACCAGGAATAGTCTGGAATAAAAACCTTGACCCTGTTCTTGTGCAGGTACCTCTTGAATAGCTTTCATGTCCATGAGATCTGAAATTTGTTTTTGTGCCTCTGCCCTTTGATTGTGTGGCAGGTTTGGCATGCCTCTCATTTTTGGAAGGGTGTGAAAGTGGAATTTGTAGCCTCTGTCTATAATGTCCAGCATCCATTTGTCTTTTGTGACAATATGCCAATTTTTCGAAAATAATGCCAGTTTTCCGCCTAAAGGTGCTGCCATTTGAGCCTTGCTTGGCATGCAAAGGGGAAAGTCATTGGTTCTGCTTTCTGAATGGCTGTGAACTATCCTCACCACCTCTTTGTGTAGGTGCTTGCCATTGTCTGCCTCTAAATGATCCTTGAGATTGTCCTCTGCCCCTCGGGCGCCTGTATCTACCTCTTTGGGGTCTGTCCGTGGCTGGAAAGGACCAATTTTTTAAGGCCAATTTCTACTGAAACGTGGAGGTTGTACCTGTAGGAAATCTTTCACTGTTTGCATTGATTTTGCCTTTTCCTCCATTTTCTTTAATACCTCCTCAGCTTTAACACCGAACAATACATCTTTTTGCAGAGGGGCATCTAGTAATTTAGCCTTGACATGATCTGGTAAGGTTTGCTCTTTGAGCCAGGCATGTCTACGTATGACTGATCCTGTAACAGCAGCTCTACATGAGGCCTCTAAAGCATCAAAACCACATTGCAAGGTATGTTTACCCACTTGTTCTGCACTATGTATCAAATCCTGCAACTCCTTCAAGTCTGGTTGTTCAGGTTTTGACATTTTGCTTCTCAACTGCGATAACAGAAACTGTTGGTACTTTAACATATGGAACTGACAGTTTAATGCTCTCATGGTTAAGGTGGCCAAGGTGTATACCTTTTTCCCTCACCTTTCTAAAGCTCTGGAATCTCTCTCTGAAGGTAATGGATTTTTAGCAGTGGAAGCCTCAATTCCCTTGGGACCCTGTGAAATAGTTTCTGGGTCGGCCGCATGGCTTTTGTATAGGAATTGGTGTGAGTCAGGAACCCGGTAATACCTGTCTGGCTTGACTGGAGCTGGAGGTAAAGAATCTGGGTTAAGGCAGGCCTCCGAATACACATCATCTAGAATGTCTAAGACAGGAGGTATAGCCAGAGGCCTGTGCTGAGGGAGTAAGAGGAAATCCCTACACCTTTTCTTGGAGTCTGAATACTCTTGGCCTTCCCAGTGGAAGTGTTCCCTCAAGGTATGTAAGGTTTCCCCAAAAGAGTAATCCTCAGGGGGGGAGACAGAGGGAATGGACTCCTCTGCATCAGAATCTTCAAAAGAGGAGTAAGAATGTTCCTGGTCTTCAGAATGGTCTGAAATAATGGAGGCCTGGTCCGAGGAGGGGGATTCTTCCTCCACTCTGGGCCTTTTGTCCGGGGGGGGGGTTGGGAACCCCTGATTAGAGTAATCAAATCCTCAGCCATTTTGAGCATCTGTTTTTTAGGCATGGGGCTTTGAGAAGGGCCCTGTGGAGCCTGTCTTTTAGTATGCATGGCTGCTTTAGACTTAGTGAAAGCCTTGATGGAAAAAGAAGAGGAAGGCCTGTAGACACCTTGAGAGGTGGCAGGTCTGCCTAAACTCTGAGTTTCACCGCCAAGAGTGGCTTCGGTATCTGTAGCCGGGGTATGGGCCGAAGAGCCTGCGACCTCGAGCACAGAAGACACCGCCAATGAAGTGTCGTCGGTAGTCAGGGGCTGCATAGGTGCCTCACTGAGAACCGGACCACCTGTAGTCGGCTTTGGCGTGGTGTCGGTAGAAGTCGCGGACCTCGTATGTCGGTCCTTATCTTTGTGTTTTTTACTCAAAACTTGCCAAAATAGTGTTGGGCGAACTCCGCCCGACGCTTAATAGTGCGTTTGTTGAATGTAGCACAAAAACGACAGGCCGAGACGTCGTGGTCTGGGCCTAAGCAAGGTATGCAGAGGGAATGAAAATCCTTATGCGGTATTTCTTCCCACATGAAATGCAATTATTAACTTTGTCTGACATCGGCCTGAGGCAAGAAAAGTTTCCCCAATGGGGTACTTAGCTTTCAAGAAGACTTCGGGTGAAAAATATTCGTAATCTCAGGAGCTGGCCGACCGGCACTTGCGAACTGCTTCTGCTTCGGGCACCACGTGGCAAGAAAGACTGAAGAAAATGGCATCGGCTGGTTCTTTTATACCCCTGTCGCACTGACGTCAGGGAAGAAGCGACGACAACCAACGCCGGACCTAGACTTTGGAATGTGGCCGACCGAGGACCCGCCTGACGACAGGAAAACCCATCTGTTATGACTGCAGCTGTATGCACGTTGAACATCCACTTCAGCTAAGCCAGATTCCTGAACTACTACTGATATTTTTGAATGGAATGGTCAACATTAGTGTTAGTAGACTCTTATTCGAATTGGTTCAAAAATTACCTTCTTCCTAACTTAACGTCCAGCACTGTCATTACGAAATCGAAGAGTCATTTTTCTGTTCATGGTAGTCCGCACAAAGTCTGATCTGAAACTGTGCACAGTTTACAAGTAAGCAGTTCAAGAATTTTGCTGAGTCTTGGGACTTTGTCCACGTTACTATTAGTCTTGAGTATCCACAGCCCAATGGATTAGCTAAAGATGCAGTTCAAAGTGCAAAGTATTTGTGAGAGAAATCCAAGAGAGATGGTACTGATGATTTTCTTAACCTTCTTAATCTCAGAAACATTCCTCAAAATAATTTGCTTGGTTCACCTGCTCACAAATTGTTGTCCACACAGACTCTAGTCTTCCGATCAGTAAACAATTACTGTTACCAAATATAAACAACAACAGAATGGTCAAGACTCAACTTTTGAAAAAAATGCCAGTCACAAAAGTTGTATTATGATAAATCCAGCAAACCCCTTCAGACCATTAAGACAAGGGGAGATTGTGAGAGTGCAAACATCTAAAGGATATGACCAAGTGGGAATTGTCAAAAATATTTGTGAAGAACTAAGATCTTACATTGTATAATCTGATGGCATGGATTTCAGAAAGAATCGAAAGCACATATTACCAGTCTCCAAATCAGTGACACAGTAGATCGCCTGTGGTAGAGAGACTATTTCTCAGAGTGACTCTATAATTGCTCAAATTCTAGAGGACAGTGTACCTACTTCAAGTGATCTTGATGTAATCCCAGAAGCCAATTGTAAAATAATTCCAAGAGACTTTCCCTGTTGCTAAACCCAGTCAAAGTTTTTATGTGACCAGATAGAGTAAAAATTTCCAGACCCAATCTGAAATACAGTGACGTGGACTTGAATTCATTTGCTGTTAAATGTTGATGTGATATCTAGCTTGTAAAAATGTTTTGTTCTCCGAACGCATGTCAAACAAATCAAAAGAGGGAGGATGTAGATCATTGTGTGTATTGTACCTAGTCAGCCACTGTAGCTAGACAGCATGTGCATATAAGTTACTGAGCACGTGCAAGACCAGCACCATTTTGCATAGTCAGAGTGAGTGCAGATGTGAATGGAGATGTGCATGCAAGTCTCTTTGAAGTAACGAGTCAGTCATTTAGCTTAAGTATATGTCCCAGTTACAGCTCCTGATGTGTTTACGTACAATAAACTTGAGCCCATCACAGTGTCTCACTTATATGAATATGAGACATGCGACAGTGACTAGTGTACTGGGGGTGAACCCACTCCATTTACCCTCTTTATGCATAGGGCTCACTTTACTCCACTAACCCCAATACCCACCCATTCCCACATACTTTGTAATCAACCACAAACAAATTACCAATCTCTTATACTACCTCTCAAAATCCACTCAATTTTTTTTCCTTAGGAACCAGCCATTCAAATAAAGCCAATCATGTATCTCTTAACCCAAGTTTTCCCGTAACAAATTTTCACCCCATATCCCCCTACCACCCAGCATCTTATTTCTTTCTGCCACCCCTGAAAACCCACATGCTACATGTAATTTTCTTCTCCAACTTCAGATAACTTATACTCAAGCTACTTTAGAACTACCGCTTATCTTCTTTGTACTCAACACTATATAAATCTTCTTGTCTAACTATTCTCACAAAAAATGCTACTCATACTAATACTCTTCACATCACAGACTAGTAACATCTCTTTCTATATACCTAACCTAAAACTCTTGAAACTCAAACTTATCCCCTAATTATATAATGATGGCTCATTTGCATTCAAAAATAAGCACTCTGATTGGACATCCCAGTCAGCCTGTTCGCTGTAAATCAAGCATATACCAACAGAATGAAGTCCTGCTGCTGAAGTATCACTGAGCATCCAGGCTTCTTACTGGAATATGCTGAGGTACAGCGTAAAATATTAGAAAAATCAGGCAAGTTTTCAAAAATAAACAGAAATGTACTCAATTTTCCTTCTGTTTCTGCACTGTCCAATGGAAAATGTTGACAGGAAAAAAAAAAAAAAGCAGCAGCAGAGATTCTCTTCTCCATTGCTTCTCTTGCACTGCACTGATGTACTGTGCAAGCGTAAGGATGCAAGTCCCATACACACACACACAGTACCATCAGTAATGAAGGATAAACATGGAGGAACACTTCAGCACTCTTATACAAAGACATTATTTTACAAAGGTAAGAAATTTATTTCTTACACAATGTCATTGTATATTAGCAATAATCCATGACTGGGTGTGGGTATATTAGATTTACCTACAGTTGGTTTTGTTTAATCATTTGGACTTTGCCTTCATGATCAAACCATGCCAACCACGGGTAAATCCTGATATACACAAACCCAGTCATGGATTACTGCTTAAATAACTCACACTTTCATTACTTATCAGCTCCAAGCCTCTTCACAATGGAAACCGTCCATCTCTTTAAGATTAACATCACAACCACAACTTCATCCATGACAGGCAAGGCTTGAAATCAGCATTGAAATATAAACAATTTTACACCCACTCACACTTTCTTTGCACCTATAATCATGTGGTGACATCAGTCCAAATCAAGGTCCAGGTAACCATGCCCATCACAGCAAACTGCCATACTCAGAAAAATCCCTTTAACAAACATACCTCCAACTAAGTCATCGCTCTTACACTTTTGCACAAAACTGTATGTATAGATATAACTCATCATGACTCTGATATTTTTAGCATCACCAGAACCTGACAAAAGCAAGAAATAAAAGATGATGAAATCCTTCCACCAGGTTACAATATATTAACTCATTAACCCCAAGCACTGCCACAGGATGCACAGGATACATCCAAGAACTCCCCGAGGTGATATAAAAAGAGTCATTTTTACCCCAGAGACCCTCCTGTGACCATTCTGTGAGCACACACACTTTTAAACTAACACTTAAAATGCAGTGGAGAAAACAAACTTTAAAAGGTTGCAGAAATCAGTAGCTTACCTTTTAAAGTTTTTTACCTACTGTAGTTTACTGCTGTTTACATAATTTTTGAAGAAAAATGGCTTGCTGTAGATCTTGCCTATATAAACTGTCATTCACAGTAAGCCTTTTTTTATTGTCATATTCTAAAATCCATTGTACATTCTGGATTCTACATCACCTCGTTTGTCCCTTATCCATAGTTTACTAGCAGTAATTTCTTCCCAAAATAAAATAAAACTCTACTAATTATCAGTGTCCAACCCACACGGCCACTCTTTCTCCAAAGAATGCAGCCAGACTGGTTCAGTGTGCTCATGGAGGTGCTGCAAGTGGCAAGAACCAATCCACCACTTGCACAGCACCTCTTCCTTTTACTTCACCATTCTTTGTATCCAATTTCTTAAGAAACAACACATTTTTTGCAAATATGTTTCACATGCAAAGCAGTATGGGGTGTGATTTTCAGTGCATTACCAGCTTTTGAATGCTATAGCAATTGTGGGAACCAGATATCTTGAGTTCACCCTCTAGCGTGGAAAAGCTTCTTTGCTTAATTTTATTTTTCTCCTGGAGAGTTTCTTTGCCTATTTTCTGGTGTTGGTCGGCCTTTCACTATTTTAAATATGCACTTTTGATCTTACTAAGGGTGTTTTAATTCCCTTGGAAAACAACACTCCTTCCCTTTCTATTCTAAGGTATGAAGTCATTTTACTGCATTCATTATTAGCACTGTACAGAGTAATTATATTAAACTTATTTATGTAAATTTGAAGGTATACTGCAGTTCCCACTTACCAATCTGACTTTACAATATTATCGACTGCAATAACCAAAGGAAGACTGCTAAACGCAGGACTCCAAGGATAAGGTTACAAACAACACCAAACGACAGTACAATAATGCATAAAAACAATCATCAATCCAACATTAAGCACTTTTAACCCTATCCAAGGGACTCCACCAATGCACATACCAGATTAACCAACTTCCTTAAATAGGACCCATCATTTGACAAAATTAATTTGAATAGTTAATTGAAATAATTTGAAAAGTTAAATAACATTTCTATTAGAACATTTAAAATAGTGAAGTGTAACACACAAACCATTTAAAAATATACAAGTAATAATATAAAGTATACTGTAATAATGTGTAAAGTACAAAACTGTTAAAAAATTTAAATGTACTAATATTATAACTTAGACAACCTCATTTTAAGTAGGGAATGAATGGAAATCACTTAATTTAAACCAGGGGTTAAAGTAGATTTTAACCTAAATTGCCATAACATTTCACTATATTCTAATTTTGATTCCCAATCCCCACCTCACGGGTTAATCCTAACATGTTCCAAGACAGCAAAACCAAACTTACAACAATGTCCATTTGATTAAAGGTGTTTATATAAAGCATTGTTGGAATTTATTATTATTAATATTATATACATGCTCATGTATGTATTTACACAGGCACTGCTCAGTTTTCCTATGTAAAAACATGAACATCCCATACATTTAGCAATGTACACCACACCTTTTGATAAAAGGTTCCCTTTACATAACTAAACCCTTGAATTCAATTGATTGTCCAAGTATAAAATTTCTCCTTCTAATATGTAGGTACATTGCTTATGTCATCCACAATGGGTCGTGCCAGTCTTACTATGTTAGAATATAAATCCAAAACCCTATTTTGGGCAGATTTAAAAATGTTTTTAAGGTTGTGCGATGCCTTGTACACAAAACTGGATTCACTTCCAACAACATTAAAAACCAGAGAATTAACCTTTTATATGTTGCAGTTTTTGACAGTTATATTCTTTACATCCCTCATTCCTGGATTAAACTGTATCATCATAGCTCATTCAATGTCTCTTACACAATTCATATTAGTGTTATTTGTTAAGCCTACTCCAGTAATGGCTTATATTTATGATCTCAACCACACTGATCATTATAATAAATACACGCAACTAAATCTATAGGATAACATCTGAAAACAAACATATTACTAATCTTATCCAGCTCTCTAACCACATTATCATAAACTGAAGTCATCCTCACTGCCCTTACAGACTGCCCCTTAACCAAAATCTTTTTTTGAAACAAACGGTGTGAGCTGGAAACATGTAAATATGAATTGCTAACAGTGGGCTGCTTATATATCTGCAACTTAAAGCCAACATTAGTGTGGTAAATCAATGTATCTAAACAATTAATACACATACTACTAAAATGCGAAGTAAATCTTAAAAATTCAGTTGGCCCATTCAAGTACAATACAAATAGCTCGGCCTGTTGTAACAAATCATCCAAAAGAATGAATATATCATCTAAAAAAGGGAGATACAATTTAATTTGTTGACAATACTCACATTTAAAAACAAAACACTTTTCCCATTACACTAACACTAAATTGTCATATACAGGAGAGCATGCTGCTCCCATAGCTACCCCATTAATCTGTTTAAAGGGTTTGCCCTCAAGAAATATAATTTTTATCCAAGACCAGGAAAATCAAAGCCATAATTAAGCTGATCATATCAGTAGTTAAAAAATCATAATCCAATAGGCTATCATGGAATAATTTTAAGCTCTCATCATTCGGAACAGAAGTGACAAGATCAACAGAAGTGAAAAGATCAAATACAAACATAAATTACTACTTTAAACAGTCTAAAAAGTCCCATGAATCCTCAAGTACATGCAGTGTCATCTCATAAATAAGTTTTAACCACCTATCAATCAATAAAGCCAATGGTTAAGTTTTGGAAACTTGGGACGACACAATAGGGTGAGCAGGGGGGGATTAATAAGATCCATGTGAATTTTCGGTATACCAAATATGGTGGGTGTAATGGGTTTAGAAACTTAAATTATACAGGTCCACATCCAATTTACTATACATTAATACATCATCCAGATGCAAATCTATGTGACAATAAGCAATATTAAGCTGATTTTTAGAAACAGTAATACATGTGTCAGAGTCAAGTAAAATGCTTGTCACAGCAACAAAATATTCTAAGGCATCTGCATTATAGTACGATCCACAAATGGGTACTGGCATTTCTTTCGAATTCAGATAAAATAAAATGAATACGACACCTGATGCTAAGATAATGGCTTGCTAAAATTAAAAATATTAATTTTTAGCAGTGCCATCCATTTGTGGTGATTACACCTTTTGTAAGCTTTTTTAACTTTCAAAATAAACTGCAGTTCCCAGTTGCCAGTCTGAATGTTATCGGTTGCAATTGCACTTCAGTGTGATCATCACACAGTAACTGACATTTAATTTTAATACTAAAATGCCAGCAAAGTCATTACAATACCTCTGACATTGTGACTGCATGATGATTTCTGAACTAAGAACATTCAGGTAGGTTCATTGGTAGGTACTAGGCTATCAGCCCTAGGGCCTATACAAGCCTAGCCAAAAAGGTACCCTGGCTTTCGCCACCCAAGAAAATAATTTTCCTGTGCCCCTGTCGAGCAGAGCCACAGAGGTGATCCCTGGAGTGAATTTCCCATTTCCCATCCAATCATCAAGATTTTTCCTGAAGAGTGCTAATGAGGAGCTTTGTTTGATATAGATAGGTAGTTTGTTCCAGAGTATAGGAATTCACTAGGACAGGAATCTATCCCTCCAGCATGTTCTGTTTATTGTGGTGACAAGGTTTAGGTCCCTCTGAGTAGGAGATATGCAATGGAGTAAAGCTGGAATTTTTTGAGACGGTCTGCATATGGCATCTGTTTGAGGCCGGTAATCCTCCTTGTGAGGTATTTCTGCGGCCGTTCCAGTTGTTGTAGCTGTCTTGTGAGGTACATACCAAAAGGGGCGTTGTACTCTATAATGGGTCTAATGAGTGATGAGTAGAGGGGAACAATGACCTATTTTTTCCTGGATGAGAAACCTTTTGTGATACGGTGTGCCATGTAAAAAGATTTCCTGACTACTGTGGCGATGTGTAGGGTATATACTTTTTTTCAAATCTGAATGTACTTACGTTATTAAATGCGCTGTAGCAGTCAGTATTCACAAGGAAATGTTACTGTTTGGTTGTTCTACTTTTACAATAATGCTGGTTGTGATCAACCAGATATTTTGGGTGATACTTCTGTCATTTGTGTGTGCAGTTCACATGACAGGAATGACATACTGAGAAAAGTGTTATTACTACTTTTACAACAATGCTGGCAGAGATCAATCAAATATTTTGGGTAATATTTCTAGCTTTGTCATTTGTGTGGACAGTTCAGGGAGAGGGAGGACTCTGAGATATGTGAATTACAACTTTTACAATAATGATGGCAGTGATCAACCAGATCTCATTGTGTTTGGAACTGTCATTTGTCATACACATGGATTTCTGTATTTACCAATAGTATCATACATGATTTTTCAAGTTGCATTCATTTATGTAGTCATTCACCGGCCCCTAGGTTTTTATTTTATTTTTTCAGCCCTCTTACTTCTGTGTTACAAGGTCCAGTGATATCAAGTGTTTTTTTTTTTTACTGAACTATTCAGGTCTTTTCCTGATAGGCAATAATAAGAAGTTATGTACCTACCATAACGTTCCATGTTAGTTGTCTTCTTCTCGCCTTCTTTCTTGCTGGTTGGAGTTCGGAGCCGATCCTCGGGTCCGACTCGGCCATCTTTAAAAGCTCGAGAGCTGTTTACTGGCTCGAGGCCCCCCCTATATCCCATGATGCCTGGTGCTAGATACCCAGATCTCGTTTGGTAACCTAACTACAGACATAAAAACAATTATAATAATATGGTAAATGTAGCAGGATACAGGAACCTACTGGAGAGACTGACAGTCAGAAGTAATAGCCAGAGAAGACTCAGTCAGTGATAAACAAACCTAAGGAACTCTTCTCGGTCTACTAGGATAGGGGGATGGAGGGTGGGACGCAAGAAAGAAGGCGAGAAGAAGACAACTAATATGGAAAGTTATGGTAGGTACATGAATTCTTAATGTTAAGTTGTCTATCTCGCCTTCATTCTTGCTGGTTGGGACAGCGTCCCTAGCACCTCAATCCTGGGTGGCTCATCGGAACAGACTCTTCAGAAAGTACAGTTTTGTACCTACCATAAATGTAGATGTCCGATAGGAATGCATCTGCAGTCCTTACAAATGGGTTGTCCAGTCATCAGGCAGCCCTTCGGTCGGCCGGATTCCAAAGTCTGGGTCTGGCCTCGGCTGGTGTCGCACTTCACCCGACGTCATAGCTGCAGTTATTCGGGTATAAAGGCATCAGCCGACGCCATTTTCCTCAGTGCTTCTTGCCCCAGATGCCAGGTGCCCTCTTGGAAGGCTAAATTTGGATAAATGCCAATGTTTCCAAAAGGTAGAGAGCAAACACAAAAAATAAGCATGTATGTACATATATACAAACAAATACACCATAATAGATCCCCCCCCAGCTAGCTATAAGATGGGCAAATACCCTAGGAGTACCACAGAGGGGAAGGCGGGTAATCCTGACTGCAGATGCATTCCTATCGGACATCTACATTTATGGTAGGTACAAAACTGTACTATGTCCTTCAAGGATGCATCTGCAGTCCTTACAAATGGGTAGAATACCATAGCCAAACTAGGGGAGGAGGAAAAAGGAGAGATTATGGTGTAGTTAGGATCCCTTGCAAAACAGCAGAGGCAAAACCTGCTCGGGATCTAGAGTATAAAGGTAAATTATAATGCTTGGCAAATATATGCACGGAGGTCCAAGTAGCAGCCTCTATAATGTCCTTGGTAGCCACTCCTCGTAAGAAAGCTGTGGTAGTGGCTGTAGCCCTTGTAGAGTGAGGCCTGATGTTCTCTGGAGTTTTCTTTCCATGGTAGGAGTAACAAAATCTAATGCAATTTCCTATCCACTTGGAGATTGTCTGTTTTGAAATTGCTTTTCCTTCCCTTCCTGTTGCATATGCTACCAGAAGCTGGTCAGTTTTTCTATTGCCCTTGGTTCTGTCCAGGTAGTAGCGTAACTGTCTATGCACATCCAAGGTATGCAACAGTCTTTTTCCCCTGTTCTGTGGGTTGGGGAAGAATGTAGGTAGGTGGATAGCCTGATTTAAAGACACTCTGGATACCACCTTAGGCATAAATGTGGGATTTGTTCTCATGGACACTCTATCTTGATGGAAGATCAGAAAGGGTTGCACTGCCATTAATGCCTGTAGTTCAGATACCCTTCTTGCTGAAGTGATTGCCAGTAGGAAAGCAGTCTTCCATGATAAGTATTGTAATCCTGCTGTTGCTGCTGGTTCGAAAGGAGGAAGTGTCAATTTTTCTAGCACAAAGTTCAAGTCCCATGCTGGCAATGGTGGTTTCCTTGGAGGTTTTACATTTTTAATTCCTCTCAGAAACTGCCTGAGCAGAGGGTGTGAGAAGACAGGAGGATCCAAGCTGTATTCTGCTGAAATAGCTGATGCATGTATCTTGATAGAAGAATAGGACAGACCTGTGTGGAAGAGCTCTGCCAAGTATTCCAGGATGTTGGCTATGTTTACCAGTGACACATCTTCTCCCTTTGCAGTACTCCAAATGAGATATCTTTTCCATTTTGCTGCATAATTTTTTCTTGTTGAGGGTCTGCGAGCCTCAAGGATAATGTCCTTAACCCTTTGTGATAAATTTGGGTTAATTGATCTTATGTAATGTTCCAGGCAGTCAGCTGCAGAGTTTTCAGGTTTGGATGCAGGATGTTGCAGTTGTTCTGTGTTAACAGTAATGGAACCAGGGGTAGTGTCCAAATCTGTTCCCGAGACATGTTCCTTAGTAATGGGTACCAATGTTGCCTTGGCCAGTCTGGAGCTATCAGAATGATCCTTGGACGGTCCTCTTTGATCTTCAATAGCACCTTGTGCATCAAAGGAAGTGGTGGGAATGCATATGCTGTCAGGTTTTTCCAACTGAAAGATAGGGAGTCCACCTTCCAAGCAAGTGGGTGGTACGTCCTTGTGCAAAATTTCTTTAGTTGGTGATTCTGTGGGGACGCAAATAAATCTATTTCTGGGAGTCCCCATTTTCTTGTAATGGCTTTGAAGATGTCCGGATGCAGCATCCATTCGTGGGCATCCGTGGTAGTCCTGCTTAATATGTCTGCTAGGATGTTTTCTTTTCCCGGTACAAAGATTGCTTGTAACTGAATGTTGTAGCACAGAGCCACATTCCATAGGTCCAGTGCCATCCGGCATAGAGGGTATGAATGTGTGCCTCCCTGTTTGTTGATGTTGGTGTCGTCTGTCCTTATCATCAACTGCCCTTCTCGGAGAAATGGCCTGAATGTCTGGATTGCCAATTTTACTGCCAGCATTTCCTTTAGATTTATGTGCAGGGGCAGCTGGTCTTGAGTCCATAAGCCTTGTATGCACTTGTCCCGCATGTGGGCCCCCCAACCGAGGTCTGAGGCGTCCGTCGTGATGGTTTGGCTTGGTTGAATGCTGTAGAAGAGCAATCCTGTGTTTGATTGACAGGCCTGAGCCCACCATAGGAACTCTTGCTTCAGGCATGGGATTATTGGAATTTTGGTTTCTAGGCTGTGCTTGTGCTGAGACCATAAATTCTTTAGGTACCACTGTAGCTTTCTCATATGCAGTCTGGCATGAGGTACCAGTATTATGCAGGATGCCATGAAGCCCAGGGCTTGCAGTACTTTTCTTGCTGTTAGATGGTTCTGCTTTGTTAATGCCAAGAAGTAGAGAGGTAGCTGCTCTTGTTTTTCTACAGTTAGGAATGCCATTTGCTTTGATGTGTCCAGCTCTGCACCCAAAAAGGTTATTCTTTGGGATGGTATCAGCCTTGACTTTTTTATATTGACTGTGTATCCCAGGGCTTGTAGCTTGTAGAGGTAAATGACTCTTTGTAAGTCTTCTGTTAGCTTGCTTTTGCTGTCCGCTTGTATCAGGCAGTCGTCCAGGTAGGGGTAAATTTGGATTCCCTGAAGCCTGCAATGAGCAATTACTGATGCCAGGCATTTCGTGAACACTCTGGGCGCAGTAGATAAGCCAAAGGGCAATGCTGAGAATTGATAATGCTCTGATCCTGCAAGAAATCTGAGGTATCTTCTGCAATTTGGTCGTATGGGGACGTGCAGGTATGCCTCCTTGAGATCTAGAGTTACCAGCCAAGACTCCTTGCCCAGCATGGGAAGAAGCTGCTGTAGAGTCAGCATTTTGAATTTTGGAACAATGAGGAATGTGTTCAAAGCGGACAGGTCGAGAATAGGCCTCCATTTGCTCTCTTTTCTTGGTACCAGGAAGAGTCTGGAGTAAAATCCCTTTCCTTGTTCCATAGATGGTACCTTTTCCACAGCTCTCATCTTTAATAACGGAGATATTTGTTTTAGAGCTTCTGCCTTTTGATTTGGTGGTAGGTTTGGCATTCCTCTCTTTCCTGGTAAAGTATGGAAATGAAACCTGTAACCTTGGTCTATAGTTTGCAAAATCCACTTGTCCCTTGTGATGTAATGCCAGTTCTTTGAGAATAAGGCTAGCTTTCCGCCTAAGGGTGCTTCTAGTTGTTCCCTGGTAGGCGGTGCCAGAGCCAAGTCACTGTGATTGTCCTGTTGCAGTGGTGGTGGCTGTATCTGTGCCTCGCTGGTTGTTACCCTGCCACTGGCGTCCCCTGTAGGCACCCCTGGATTGGTTTCTGCCTCTTGATCGCCTATTCCTGCCTCTCTGTGCTTTAGAGGAGTCTGGAAAGGACCAATTTTTGGAGGGCCAATTCCTGCTAAACCTTGGAGGTTGGACCTGTAAGAAATCTTTCACTGTTTGTACAGATTTTGCCTTCTCCTCCATCTTCTTCAGTACCTGTTGTGCAGGGGAACGAAATAAATTGGCCTTGTCCATGGGAGCATCTATAGTTTTGATTTGACATGGTCCGGTAAGGCCTGCTCTTTCAACCATGCATGCCTTCTGATGACTGTGCCAGTCATGGCTGCTCTAAAGGAAGCCTCCAGTGCATCATAGCTGCATTTTAAAGAATGGTTACTAACTTGCTGAATGTTATGCACCATTTCTTGAACATACTTCTTATCAAAAGATTCATCAGAGGACAGTTTCTTAGTTAACTGGTCAAGCATAAATTCCTGATATTGGATCATATGAAATTGACAGTTCAAGGCCCTAGCTGATAGAGTAGCAGAAGTGTAAACTTTTTTACCCCATCTGTTTAAGGACCTGGATTCCCTTTCAGAGGGGAGGGGATTTTTAGCAGAGGTAGTTGCTACAGCCTTAGGCCCCTGGGAGATAGTCTCGGGATCTGCAAAAGGAGGCTTGTATAAATGGTGATGTGTGTCCGGGACCCTGTAGTACCTATCGGGCTTAGCAGGTGCCGGAGGTAATGAATCAGGAGCAGTACAAACATCATTAAAGGCATCATCTACAACAGAAAGAACTGGAGGTATAGCTAAAGGCCTATGTTGAGGTAAATGCAAAAAGGCTCTAAGCCTTTTCCTGGAGTCTGAAAAATCTTGGCCCTGCCACTGAAATTGTTCCCTCATAGCATGCAAGGTTTCCCCAAAGGAAAATTCCTCAGGTGGAGAGGCAGAAGGGATGGACTCTTCAGCATCAGAGTCTTCGTAAGGGGAATAAGGAGCCTCTGGAGGGTCTGTATTATCTGAATCATCAGAGGAATCATCTGTGGACACTGGTTCAGGGGGCTCTGCTCTAGGCCTCTTCTCTGGAGGTGGATGAGAGGCCCTGTCTGGATGAGATTGGGATCCCCGGATTAAAGAAATAAGATCCTCTGCCAAAGAAAGCATTTGGGAACTGGAGCTGGGCCTGTGAGAGGGGGTCTTAACAGGCAAAGTTTTTGTAGCTTTAGCCCTGGCAAAGGCCTTAATGGACATGGCTGCAGGAGGCCTAGCAGCTCCACGTGCAGGAGTTGAAATATCCAAGGGAATAGTATCAGATAATTCCTGAGAAACCGCAACTGCAGGTTGGATTTCAGAAGCCGATTCCACCAGGTTAGAAGAGGCCTCGGTAGAAGGCATGTTTTCGGCTGAAGGAAGAACCGCTTGTCGGTCCTTTTCCTTGCGTTTTTTGGATATTTGTGAAGTCGGAGGATCCGACGGCATAATATAAGCAAAATCAGAGCCAAAAAACTGCTCAGCAAATTCCGACCGACGTCTAAGCGTCCGTCGGTTAAAAGAAGCACAGGCTAGACAAGCTACTACCTTGTGGTCTGGGCCTAAACAAGGTAAGCAGTAAGAGTGGAAATCTTTATGAGGTATTTGTTTCCCACAAGTTAAACAGTTATTCACTTTTTCTGACATCGGCTGAGGCAAGAAAGAGTCCCCAATGGGGTACTTAGCTTTTTAGAAGTCTTCGAAGTAGTATTCGGTAGTAGTAATCTCTGGTTCTGACCGACCGGCACTTGCGAACAGCTTCTGCTTCGGGCGCCACGCGTCAAGAAAGACTGAGGAAAATGGCGTCGGCTGATGCCTTTATACCCGAATAACTGCAGCTATGACGTCGGGTGAAGTGCGACACCAGCCGAGGCCAGACCCAGACTTTGGAATCCGGCCGACCGAAGGGCTGCCTGACGACAGGACAACCCATTTGTAAGGACTGCAGATGCATCCTTGAAGGACATCAGTGGAACCAAAATCAGCTCTGCTTCTGGAAGCCACATGCAGCTTATAATGTGAAATGAAGGTATGTGGATTAGCCCATGTAGCTGCCGCACAAATAGTTTCCATTGGCAATCTGGCCTGAAAAGCCACAGAAGTAGCTAGAGCTCTGGTGGAGTGACCTTTGGGTTTAGCAGGAAGCTCTTTATTTCTTAACTGATGTATAAAAGTAATAGTAGAAGTCAACCACCTAGATAAGGTGACTTTTGACATCGGTATGCCTTGTTTTCCCTCAGCGTAAGACAGGAACAACTGGTCTAATTTTCTGATTTGCTTGGTTCTATGCAAGTAAAAGCGTAATTGTCTATGGACGTCCAACTGATGTAACTTGTATTCTGCCTTGTTGGAATAATTTGGAAAGAACACAGGTAGTTCAATGGACTGATTCAACTTATAATCAGAAGTAACCTTTGGAAGAAAGGAAGGGTTAGTCCAAAACGAAACTCTATCATTGTGAAAAACTAGGTAAGGAGGGCGAACACAAAGAGCCTGAAGTTCAGAAACTCTTCTGGCCGACGTAACTGCGACCAGAAGGGTTTTCCAAGAAAGAAACTTCAAGGAACAAGAAGCTGCTGGTTCAAAGGGGGGCAGTATCAGGGAAGCTAAAATCAAATTCAGATCCCACGGAGGCGGGAGATCTCTTACTGGGGGCCTGAGTAGAGTGGTCCCTTTAAGAAAGGCTTTATAAAACGTATGGGACATGATGCTTGAATCAGATAGGCCAGTATGAAAGTTTGAAATTGCAGCTAGCTGAACTCTAATCGTGGCAGAAGAGGATCCAGTTCGAAAAAGTTCTGCTAGAAATTCTAAAATATGGTGCACAGGGGCTGAAAAGGGATCTATATTCCTGTTCTCTGCCCATAAGGAAAAACGTTTCCACTTGCTAGCATAAGTTTTTCTAGTGGTCAACTTATGCGAGGATAAGATGATTTCATGCACCGAATGGGAGATGTTGGGAAGCCTGGCTAAGGTTGGAAGTGGAGAAACCATGCAGTGAGCTGGAGAGATTGAAGAGATTGGTGCAGCCCGCCCGACTGATGGATCAGGAGGTCTGGAATTGGGTCCAGGGCTGCTCCAGAAGGTGATGATGCAGGAAAGGGAACCAAATTTGTCGAGGCCAGTAAGGGGCAATGAGGATCATTTTGCATCCCAATGTGGTAGCTTTCTGAATTAGTTTGGGAATCAGGGGAAATGGAGGGAATGCATAAAGAAGTCCCTGGGGCCAATCGTGAACTAGAGCGTCTCTGGGGAGGTGTCCGGGAAGAAGGAGGAGAGAGAAGAAATTGTCGCACTTGCTGTTGAAGGGGGTGGCAAAAAGGTCGCAGCAAGGCTGACCCCATTTGCGGAAGATTTTGTCTGCCACAGTCTGATTGAGAGACCAGTCGTGAGGCATGAGAATTGCTCTGCTCAGCCTGTCTGCTATAACGTTGGACTTTCCGGGGATGTGCGCTGCTATCAGAAACCGTTGGGAAGAGATTGCCCACTGCCAAAGTCTGAGTGCTTCTCGACATAAGGGGTATGACTTGGTTCCACCCTGCTTGTTGATGTACCATACCACTGACATATTGTCTGTTTGAATTGCAATGGCCCCAGTGGGAAGAGAGTTCTGAAGAGCTTGCAACGCTAAAAGCATGGCTCTCATCTCAAAGACATTGATATGCAGATGGTACTCATGAGGCTGCCAGGTGCCTTGGACTATTCTGCCCTGAAAATGTCCCCCCCACCTGATCAGGGAGGCGTCTGTGGTCACCGTAGCTACTGGAGGAGGAAGAACGAATGGTCTGCCCTAGTGTAATGATAGGGAAACCATCCAAACAAGTTGGTTTTTGCATGACTGTGTGATCATTATCATGTGAGACATTGGGAGTTGCTGGAAGGACCATTGTGTGAACAGCATCCACTGAAGAATCCTCATGTGAAAACGTGCAAGGGGGACTAGTATTATAGCCACTGCCATGAGACCCAATGTTTTTAGGACAAATCTGGCCTGAATCTTTTTGCATCCTAATAAGACCTGCACATGTCATCGAATGGCTAACACTTTGTCTACTGGGAGAGTCGCTGACATGTCCTTTGTGTTTAAGTTTGCGCCTATAAAGGTGATAGATTGACAAGGCAACAATGCAGACTTTTTGAACTTTATTGTGATGCCTAGAGAGGAGCATGTTTGGATGGTGTAGTCTCTGGCTCGCAGCAGGTGATGCCTGGTAGTTGCAGTAAGGAGACAATTGTCTAAATATGGAAACACCTGGAATCCTTGCCATCTCAAGTGAGCGGTGACTACTGACAAACATTTGGTGAACACCCTGGGGGCTGTGGTGAGACCAAAGGGCAGCGCTCTGAACTGATAATGACTGGCTCCCAGCCGGACGTGGAGGAATCTTCTGGAGCATCTGTGCATTTTAATATGGTAGTACGTGTCCTGAAGATCTATGGAGCACATCCAATTGTCCTGACCCAGAAAGGGTACAACTGTAGCGTGACCATCCGGAACTTCATTCTTTGAACAGACCTGCTTATTCTGCTGAGATCCAGAATGGGTCTCCAGTCCCCTGTCTTTTTTGGTACCAAAAAGAACCTTGAGTAAGTTCCGGATCATTGTTGGTCTGCTGGGACTGACTGGATGGCTCTTTTTCTTAGCAGTTTTGAAATTTCTTGAACTGCTTGATCCCTTAGATTGGGTGGAACATCTGGAAGGGATTTGTTGGGAAAGAGTGGAGTGTGAAGGAAGGGGATTTTGTAGCCTTCGGATATGATAGAAAGTACCCATTTGTCTTGCGTTATACTTTGCCAGGCTTTTGGGTACAGCGATAATCTTCCTCCGACTGCCTCCGAAGGTGGACAGTTGGGCAGCACTTCAGGGATGCTGGAAGGGCTTGTCAGAGAAGGATTCTCTTTGGCCCTGATTTTGCAGACCCCACCCCCCACCCCTAGGGTGGCGTCTATTGTTGTTCCCTCCTCTGTCCCTGGAGGGGAACTCTCCACGTGTGTCAGGCACGGCTCCCTGGGATTTCCGGAACCACATCTTCCCACTCTTCTGATCCTTGGGATACGGTCCTGAAGGAGTGGAAAAACAGACTCCAACGGCAGAGAGAGTCTTGCCTTCCTGCTCACAGCTGGTAAGGGTATCCTTCACCTGTGGTCCAAACAGAGCAGAACCATCAAAGGGGGTGTTGGTGAAAGATGCCTTGAAGGGTTCAATAAAGTTGCATAACCGCATCCAACCATGTCTTCTCAAAGCCACACCTGTGTCTGCGGCCCTACTTGCTCCATTGGCTGCATAAGAGATGAGTCGCATGGAGGAGTTTACTACAGAATTTAGAGTCACCAGCTGGGAGGCAATCTTGGCCTGAGCCCCCGCAGCTGATGGATCTTGAAGGGTATCTCCTAGCTCTTTAAGAAGATCCCTTTGAAGGCGGGTAAAATGGCACAAATAGTTCAGAGACCTCATGGAAAAGATCACTGAGGAAAACATCCGCTTCCCATATCTGCCCATCATCCTAGATTCCTTATTAGGGGGATGGACAGATGAAGAAGTTTCAGCCAACTCCTTTTTAGTGGCCACTGCTACCGCCATAGCATCAACGGGAACACCTTTGGTCAGAAATTGCTTGTCTTGAGGGGCAGTGATGAATTTTGTAGGCCTACGGGGAGTTGGTTCCATTGTATCTGGAGCTGACCACGCCTTTTGAGCCACCACCGACATCAGTGGATCAAAAGGCGGAGACACCCAGGAGGTGGAGGGTCGGGAAACAAACACATCCAGGAATACCGACTCATCCTCGAAAGGGTTAAGGGTAGTCCAGTTCCCCCTCTGCCTAAGGATTTCAAGGATGTCTGAGAAGGAGACGTCCTCAGAGGTGGATCTCCGAGACCCTTCTGACTCCTCCAAGTCGGTATCTAAAGTGACAGACTCAGGGGAGTCAACATGCTTCCTCTTGCATTTCCTCTTTCGAGGGGGCTCCTCTGAATGAACGGGGGAGGCCTCGGAAGAGGAAGACACACTCAATGGGGTGCCCAGGAGTGCTTGTTCCCCATGCTTGGGGTCTGGAGGAGGGGCAGAGGCAGGAGCAGGCACCATGGGGGGAGGAGCCGATGAGGCTGACCGTGAGGCGGACTCAAATGCCAGCACACTACTCATGACCTCGAAGGCGCCCCTTCCCGATAGCAGAGAAGGCTCCGAAGAGACTGGAATCCTTCCCGGCACCGAGAGAGACAGCTCCAAAGCTGATGTAGGAGCCGAACTCTCCTGCGCCAAAGCTCCGAGAGGGAAAACAGGGTCGGACAAGGGTCCGATGCCACTCGCCCCCTCGGAGCAGACGATGGAGTCCCGGCAACCAAGGACGGCACCATGGAAGAGATCGGAGCCAACGACGGAACCGAAAGGGGGGGTATCAGTGCCGACGGACCCACGGTTCCAGCCACAGCATGCTCCGGCTCCAAACACAAGGGATGAGTCGAAGGAGGAACTATTGGAGAAACAGGTAGAGTTGAACCCTGATGAGGGTGGGGGGGCTGGATAGCATTTTTGCCAGGGCCTGCGACTTTAAAAGCCTGCTCACCACTCTCTCCAAATCATGGTCAGATAGCCTAGACGATCAAGAAGAGTGGGATCGATGACTCAGCTCAGATTGCAATAAGGGTGACCCTGGAGCCGAGTGTATCAACTCCAAGGATGGTGACCTGGAGCGTTTTCGACTCCCTGATGGTTCCGACGGAAGAGTCAGGACCGACTGAGAGACAGGTACTTCGGCTCCAGTCGGAGACGAAGTTGACGTAGAGATAGGTACTTTGGTTCCAGCCGGAACCGAAGTTGAAGCAGAAGCCATACCCGGCAATGGCTCCGAGCTGGGAGCTGATGGCTTTGATGGCCTAGAAGGTTTCACTGACTGAGTCTTGGCCGGTGATCCTTCAGGTTTAAGCAAACCCCTAAGGATAAGCTTATTCCTACGCACCTGCAGGACTCTTGGACTAAAGGCGTGACACACCGAACAAGAGTCCTGCAGGTCTAGGGAGCCCAAGCAGTAGACACAATGACCATCTGTCAGAGACATTTTCTGACAGCATGAGTCACACTTCTTGAAACCCGACACTTTTGTGTCTTTAGACATTCCTGTAAAGGAAAACCAAATACAAAGAACAAGTAGAATGGAGAGTAGGTAACTGGAAAAAAATACACACAAACCACACAAGTTACCACACCCTAACAGCACACACACACTATATAATATAAGACCTACAAACTACCACAATTTCTAATGAACTTCTGTCTACCTTAAAAAATAAAAGAATGATAAGCCTCTAACTAAAACGGCTTACTTTGAAAAGGCAAACGGGTTTGGGGGAGGGAGAGGAAAAACTCTCTAAGGAGAAAACAAGTTTTTAAGGGGGATAACACTAACAAACTACCATAGAACCTACAGCTAAGCTATGACAATAAGTGTATATCTAATAAAGTACAAAAAAGTCCTAAATATTATGAACAAAGTGAAAAAATATGACCTGAGCCAGTAAACGCAACCTCATAGCAGAAGTGGCAAACGACATCTGGGTATCTAGCGCCAGGTATCATGGGATATAGGGGGGGGCCTCGAGCCAGTAAGCAGCTCTCGAGCTTTTGAAGATGGCCGAGTCGGAGCCGAGGATCGGCTCCAAACCCAACCAGCAAGAATGAAGGCGAGATAGGCAACTTAACATTGACTCAGTGTTACAGAACAACAGTACCTGGAATGTAATGAATATCTGCTAAACTGATTATGTACAGCAATTATTACCTCTAAACATGCTAAACCTTGCAGTAGTGAAATGCAAGTCATTATCACATTTGCACTGTCACTGCAATATGTGCAATTAAAGAGCAACATGGAGTCATTATCACCTGTCAGGAAACAATGATCAATAATGACACAGGAAACCTCCAGACACTGTACTCATCTCAGTTTGGTTTTGCTGAGACCAGGTCATGCTTACTTAACCTAGTTCACTTCTTTGAGAAGATCACCAAAGCAATGTGCAAGGGCAAAACAGTTTACATTGCCTACCTTGATTTGGCCAAGGCATTTGACACAATACCCCACACTTGGGCATAGTTAAACTCAAGAGGTTCAGAATAAACCCTTATGTCATCCAGTGGATAGCCAGCTGGCTCACAGAAAGGCCCAAGACATTAGAATTGGGCAGTTCACATCTACAAAGAGGCCAGTCACCAAAGGAGTCCCTCAGGGATCAGTCCTGGGACCACTCCTTTATGGCATCTACTTCTCTGAAGTCAAGGCCAACATCGACTGATTCTGGCAGATCGAGTTTGCATATGATTGCAATTAGAAGCAGTCACAGAATCCCCCACCGACACTAATGTTCTCCAGGAAGGGCTGACACAGACAAATAACTGGTGCCACAGCCTATAGACTAAAACTAGATGGAAGAAATGCAAAATATCCTTCGGGAAGTCATCTATCCCTGGTAACTGTCACAGGTTCATAGGTGTACACTAGACTAATGACCACTAGGGCCCTTGTAAGCCTAGCCATGCAACCCAAATGTGACTCACAAATTTGACTTGTATAGGTGGTGATTTACTGACTGCTTCTGTCCATCAGATACATAGGATCCAGACCAGGGGTGGATTTCTGACTACCAATCCACTGGTCCAAGTTGTGTTTAAAAAGGGATAGAGAGGAGCTCTGCTTCACATGGGTGGGCGGCCTGTTCCAGAAAAAGGGAATTATCTGAGAAAAATATCTGTCTCTCCAACATTTCCTATTTATGTTGCTAGCAAAATGTAAGTGTTTTAATCTAGTGGTTCTGATGGTGTTTGTTGTGTGGATGTGCAAAAGGTTTCATCAAAGCAGGTTCCAGGAATGCCCTGTATGCCAGGCAAAGATTACCTCTCAGACGTCTGCATGATACTGAATAAAGAGACAGCTTTAAGGTGATTAGCATAGGACATTGTGTTTACTCCCTGTATTATTTTTGAAAGGAACCTTTGTGGAGGTTTCAGTTGCTGCATGTGTCTAATCACATACATACTGAAGGGGCATTATACTCTATGATGGGTCTGATGAGGGCCAAGTACAGTGGTATGATGACCTTTTTGGACCTAGATACCATGCCCTTGCTTATTATTTGAGCACCATAGAAGGACTTTCTTACTATTCTGGACACATGTTGGTCAAGGGGTAGGTTACAATCTGCATGAGTTCCCAGATCACTGAACATGAATCATCTTTTAAGGGTCTTTTTTTAATGATGTAGTTACCGGTGGTAGTGGACTTCCCAAAAGGTACTTTAATGCATTTCTTGGTATTGAGTTTTTAAGCCATGACTTTGGCACCAAGCTTTTGTCTGCATTAAACCTTCCTGAGGGGTGTTTCATCTTGGGGGGGATTCAATGACTACTCCCAGTTGGCAATCATCTGCGAACCTGGTCAGCCAAAGGCCTTTGACATTGACGCTGACATCCGAGAATTAGATGCCAAAGAGGAGTGGGCCCAGCACAGAGCCCTGGTGGACTCCACTGGTGCCTGGCCTCTTTGTGGAGGTGGCCTCACCCATCCTATCAGTGTGCCAGCTAGCTATCCAGCATGCTATAAAGGGGTTTATACCTAGTTCCATAAGTTTGCTGACAATGCCCAAGTGGGGTATTGTATTAAATGCTTTAGCCAGATCTCGGCACGCAGTGTGCACTGCTTTCCCCTCCTTTCCATTTCCTTAGTGACCTTTTCAAATATGTCCACCAAACTGGGATACAGCCAGTGTCTGAAGGTCTCCTATGTCCTTGATGATATTTCTTTCCAGGGCTTTGCAAATAAAACTAAGTAGGGTCTGTAGTTTCCAGGATCTGTTGAAAGATATATCCTTATAAAAGGAGATAACCATTGCAGCCCTCCATTTATGTGGCACAAAGCCTGTTTTAGGAAGGCCTATAGTTAAATAATAACTCCAGTGGTCCTGATAAGTCATATTTTAGACAAGTCAGGAGGCGTCCTGGGATATTACTGGAGCCCACTGAGGAGGTGTTTTTGGCTTTGTTGAGTGCAGCCAGTATGTGCTCCCTAGTTATAGCTGGGGGGGTTATGTACGGGTATTTTTGAGGGGATGGTTGGGGTGGAGATGGAGGGTAAAGTTGGAACTGAATTTGTCTGCTAACAGGTTTGTTATATCGCCAGGCTCTGTGAATGTGGCACCATTAACCACCAGTTCAGCACATTGCTGTGTGCTGCCCTTATGATTTCTGACACAGCTGTAGAAGGCCTTAAAGTTATCTTTACATGCAAGGCTATCTTAACCTTAAAGTTGGCTTTGCTTGACCTAATTATCCCTCTTAGATTGCCTGTTTACTAGATGAGAGAGTTTCTATCTTTATCAGAATTACCCTTTCTGAGGTTTGCCATAATTTTTTTCTTTTGTTGTATATTCTGTTTAATTTGGGATGCCATTAAGGTGGTTTGTTTCTACGGCTAGTCCTGGGCTAACTTCTGGTAGGTACAGCAGCCTCTACGCAGCCATTGACATGGTTGTGCAGTTTTACTTACTAGAGAAATTCAGCATAGGCTGCTGTGTTCCCAGGGTTTGGAGGGGCACTGAATTTTGATAATCCATCACTTAATAAAATTTGCCTTGGAATAGTTCCTGCCACTCGTCCCTCTCTAGTATAGATGATGAACAGGCAGGGTAGTTCGTTTAAATGCTTTATTACATAGAAATGCATCAGCATGGGCAGAAGCATTACAAAATATAAACAAACTGATTAAGTGACAGACTACACAGACGTAAATACTTACACCTTAACAGCTTACTACAAAATGGCAATCGGACTCGTACATGCTCAGAATTTATACAATTGTGCAAACCCCTCGAAAGCTGCTTATAGCTGTACACACATATTGAGCTACATCCTCCCTCTTAAATAGATTGCCCTCAATGAAATGACATTGGAATAAGACATTCAATAATAAAGACATTAGAAACAAACACAATGTTCATGTCCAAGATGCCGTGTTATCTGTAACATGGTCTGGAAATGCGACCTGATCTAGTAATATCGTAATCAGAACTGGGTTTAGCAACACGAACAGTCTTTGGTGAACAACTTGTATCAAAAATGTCAGGATTCATCTCAGGAACAGGGATATTTACTGGAACATCCTCTGGTACTGGAATGCTGGACAACTCACTCTGAGATACAGAGTCTTTCTCCCAGGCTAGGTGTTGTGGTACAGGCTTAGACACTGGTATCAAATGTTTCAAATTCCTCCTAAACTCTACTCCTTGTGATCCACAACGTATGATCTTGGCTCTGGACAAACACTCATCACGACTACAACCTGATCATAACCTTTGCATGTTTGCATTCTCATGGTCTCTCCTTCACACAATGGATTGAGCGGTTTGCTGGACTTGTCATAATAAGACTTCGGGTCTAGGCATTTCTTTAACATATGGGCTTTCACAGATCTGTTATTCTTAGCACTTGGAACCAATAAATTAATGCTGACTGGTAATGAAGTTCTGGTTTGTCTCAACAGAAGTCTCTGGGCAGGTGAACCAAGATGTTTATCACAAGGAATATTTATGAGAGTCAAGAGATTCAGGAAAACATCATTATCTTGTTTTGACTTCTCTAGTAACTCTTTTGCACTTTGAACTGCAAATTCTGCCAAACCATTTGACTGTGGGTACTCAGGACTACTGTTAACATAGACAAAGTCCCACTTATTGGTGAATCTTCTGAATTGTTGCTAGTAAACTGTACCATTGACAGAAATAACTTTGTGTGGACTACCATGGACCGCAAAATGATGTTTCATCTTCGTAATGAAAGTAATGGATGCTAGATTAGGAAGTAGGTCAATCTTGAACCAACTGGAATAAGAGTCTACTAACAGTAAGTAATGCTGACCATTCCATTCAAAACTGTCAATGGCTACTGTTGACCACTGAAGTTCAAGTATCTGGTTTAGCTGAAGTGGTTCCTCCTGTTGATGTGGCTTTGTACTATTACATACAGAACAAGATGAAAGTACTCTCTCAGTGTCTTGTGACATAGAAGGCCAAAATACTAGTCCTCTCACTCTCCTTTTGGTAGAATCAGTTCCTGGGTGGCCACGATGCAAGATAGCAATATACTCTGGTTGCAAGGACTTTGGAACAATTACTTTAGGACCTTTCAGAACCATACCATTTGTCAGACAAAATTTCATTTCTGTAAGCAAAATAAGGTTGCACTTCTTGAGGTAAACTAGACTGCTTCGATTGCCATCCTTGATTGATAAAGTGGTTGAGGTTTTGTAAAACTGGATCTGAGGCTGTATGATTTCTATGCTCATCAAGATGTGTGAAAGAAAATTTTCTCACTTCCATAACTTCAAAATCAAGGTTCTTATTCTCATCCTCTTCAGTAGTATTTCTGGGTGATCTGGACAATATATCAGCAAGATAAAGAAGTTTGCCTTTTGTGTAGACAAGACTGAAATTATACTTCTCCAAATCTCAACATCATATGTTGTAGTCTGACTGGAGACAAATGCATAGGCTTTCTCAAAATAGTGACTAGAGGTCAGTGGTCTGTTTTGATCTAGATAGGTCTACCATAAATATAATCATGGAACTTCGAACATGCAAGCACAATTGCCAAGAGGTCTTTCTCTATCTGAGCATTCTGCATTTCAGTTTGGGTTAGAGATCTGGACGCACAGGCAACAGGTTGACCCTCTTGAAGAATGACTGCACAAGACCAAAGTTCGGAACATCACAGGAAAGAGTAACTGTTTTGTGAACATCATAGTATCTGAGAGTTGGTGGACTGGCAATTCTCTGTTTCAGGACATCAAATGCTCTTTGGTGTTGTTCCAACCATGACCAGGATACATCTTTACATGTCAGCTCTCTAAACGGTGCTGCTAGTTGGCTCAAATCTGGAATGAACTTGCCTAAATAGTTAATCATGCCAAGAAAGCTTTGAAAGGCTTGAACATTGTCTGGAGCTGGCATCTCAAGAATGGCTATTTGCTTGGAAGGGTCTGGTCATAAGCCTGAACTGGTAAACAAATGACCAACATAAGTAACCTATAACCTGAACTTGCACGTCTGAGGATTCAGCTTAAGATTCACAGAACTTTCTTGACATTTCAGTCATGCCCAGCTTCACCATTACCTCCTACTAAAAGATCATCTACTATAACAGAACAAGGATACCCAGAAAAAATTTGATCCATTTCATGCTGAAAAACTTCACTGGCAGAATTTATCCCAAATGGCATTCTCAAAAATTTGTACCTGCCAAATGGAGTACTGAACGTAGTAAGTAATGAAGATTTCTTGTCAAGCATAATTTACCAAAATGAACTCTTTCCTTCTAAGACAGAAAAAAAAACAGTAGCATTTGGCATCAGAGCTGTAACTTCTTCAACTGTTAAGGATTAGATGATGAGGTCATTTCAGTGCTTTGTTCAAATCTCATGGATCAATGCATATTCTGATATCATCTGAGCTTTTCTTATGAGCTACCACTATGTAAGATACCCATTTAGTAGGTTCTTCAACTGGACAAATTACACCCTGTTGCACCATTTTGTCTAGGTCAACTTTGACTCTGTTCTGCATAGCTACTGGAACTTTCTGGGCTGGCCTGACAACTGGGCTGACATTGGGGTCTAACTTCATGGAATACACACAACTGGAAGCTTGCCTAGTTTGTCTTCAAAAAGATCAGCATAAGAAGAGAAAATATACTGGGTAAAATTAGAACAGTGATCTTTCAAACTAACATGATGGACTTCCTTATTAAATGAAAACAGCCCCATTTTCAAACTGTTTCTGAGCCCTAATGACTGGATGTGCCTTTTGACCACATAAAACAAGTTGTACCTTCTCCCAGCAGAGCAACATGAAAGTATTACTGAGCCTTCAGTTTGAATCTCTTCACCACCATAAGCAACAAGCTTTGCACACTTTGCCGTATCAAGCTTCCCACCAGCACATACTCTAGCAAATGCTTCTGCAGCCATAACATTGCACTTTGAACCTGTGTCAACTTTGAGCTCTCTGGGTCTTCCATTTACTTGAACAGTACAAAATGCTTCATTCTTTGCCCATAAATCTACTGCACTGACTGTTTCATGAAGCACTGACATACCATCAACAAAAAACGTAAGGTCATAGTTTTCTAACTGATCAACTAGTTCCTTGGAATGTTCCTTTTTAATAAAATAATGCTCCTTACTTGATTTACCAAACCTTTTGAAATTATTCCACTTATTACATCTATGACATTGCTAATCAAAAACTAAACATTTTTCCCTTTTAGGCTAATGACTTCCACCACAATTGCGACAGTTGGCAATAAAACTGGGTGGGGGGGCAATTATTTGAGTTTGATGACTCACTCTTATGCTTCACTGACACTGTGCATACTCTGTAACTTGCTAGAAATCTAAGGGGTTTCCCAGGGAATGTTGAGGGGTGTGCAGTTGCTGCCATGTGCTTGGGCTTGTTTCTTTTAACCACATGCTGCATACTATCAGCACTGGCTTTAGAAGTTACTGGAAATGTGCATCTCTCACTTGTAAGCACATTTGTGTGCTTTTCTGTAAGCTCAAATACCTGACAAATCTCAATGACCTTAATGAAAGTTAGATCACTGTCATGAAGCAAAATCTTTTTCACAGCGTCATCTTTAGTACCACACACAAATCTGTCTTTTATCAACTCATCCCTTACATCACTAAATCTACACATTTTAGCCTTGTTTCTCAAATCAGTTATATATGCTGCAAAAGTTTCACCAGGCTTTTAATCACTTGTGTAAAATAGGCGCCTTTCCATTGTAATATTCATTTGGAAGTTGCACATTTTTCTAAATTTACATTTTAAGCAGTCAAGGTTTTCCCATGACTCAGCCGGTGCAACTATGCAACTATATGATGGTTTTTGCCCTCTCCTGCAAAAACAGCATGTGCATAAACAAATGAACGCTCCCTTTCTATGGCTTCTGAACCAGCTAAATTAAGCAGAATACATGCCTTTGCATGGTCATCTTTATCAGAAAATGCTGCCTGTATGAAAGTATCATACTCTTGTGCAAACAATCTCCAATTCTCTGCAATATTATTGTCAAACACAAATGGACCAGGTTTTTCAAAATCTGTCTGCCATGACAACAAATTATGCCCAAACACACTGGAAAATATGGCCCTTTTAATTATGTACGAACAGGCACACAGCCAGCACTTGCAACAACATTCAAATGTACAACAGACTCTTCAAAACACTGTACTTTAACGAAGTATGCTCTGCAATGGTTGTATTCTGCAAAATAACTGTACTGTAATACTGCACAAACATGTGAGCTTTTCATACACTTCAGACAACTCGAATAGCTTTGATTAATGTGAAAAAGTAGTGCTTAGGGAAACAATGCGGTCGTTTCCCCTATTTATTTATTTTATTTTACATTTGTTTACCAGGAAAGTCCGACTGGATATATGTCCATTTTCAGTGGAGACCCAGAGAGAAAAGCTCCAGAAAGCAGATTGCAAATACATTAGGAACAATAGAAACATTTAGAGATAAGTATAATATGCAGTTTTCAGTAGGGTTACAAACATAGGTAAACATAGTAGACATCAAAATCATGCGGCTTCGATTTCAGACAATAATACACGCAGTTATGGGCTAAGTCCCTTCAAGAATTCATACACTTATTAGAGTATAAGACTGAAATGCTTAGGGAGAGTTTGCAGGAACAGCGGGTGGTGATTATTCAGGGTTTAAGCAGGGGCATTGCCAATGCTGTTGGAAGTATAGTTTGAGCCTTTTTTTGAACTGGGTTAAGGAGGATTGGTGAGTAAGTTCAGCAGGTAGCATATTCCAAGTATTGCCTACTGAGCTGGCGAATAGAGTCTCCCCAGTCACATTTAAGCTCTTAGTTGCTTGTACCAGCAGTTTGTCAGCAGAGCGTAGTGACCTCAGGTTGCTGTATGGTTTCATGATCTTATTTATGCTGACGTTTTTTCGGGTTGATATAGTATTTTGTGGGTTATTATAAGTTGGTTGCATCTGAGAAGACTGGGCCACTCCATCCTAGTTGAGTTAGGTTGATACAGTGGTGGGTCCTAGAGGTAGCACCTGTAGCAAATCCAGCAATATGGTTGTAACAACTAGCAAGTTTGGTAAGGGTGGCTTGGTTCAGGTTAGTGAAAAGGGGGGGAGACATAGAGGAGGGTAGACAGTAGGTGGGACCAAGCAATAGTGGTTCTTGCAAAAGGAGTGAGGAAGGGTTTGATCCTGTATAGGGAGCTCAGTTTTTTGTTGACAGATTTGATGGTTTGATTGACATGGATATCATATTTTAGGGCATTATCAACTATGATGCTCAGGAGTTTTGTGCGAGTATCTGGGTATATGATAGTGCCATTGTTGGAACTTATAGTAAAGAATGGTGAGGAGGATTTGCAGGTGGGGAAAAGATGATCAGTTTAGTTTTGTTGGGGTTTAATAGAAGCTGACGGTTTACAAACCATTTTTCTACATCACTGAAATTATTCTGGGTTATTAGGTTAGGAGGAGGCAGTACATATTAAAGTAGAATTGACCATGTATTGGATGCAGGTGGCATTGGGAGTGATGGTGGGTAAGTCACTGATAAAGACTGAGAAGATTAGTGGTCCTAGTATGGAACCTTGGGGGTCTCCTAGAGTAATAGGTAGACATGTGGATAGGGTAATCTGCCATAAAACTGCTTGTTGTCTATCAAACAGGTAAGATTGGAACCATTTAATAGAGCTACTATTCAGTGACAGTTCCTTCAGGGTATGGAGAAGTATTGGTGATTGACCATATCAAACACCTTAGCGAGATCTAGGAAGAGAACTGAGGTAAGTTTGTTACTGTTTCGATTGGTGTTGATAGAGGATAGGAGGGGTGAAGTGGTGCTGTGGTGTGACCTAAAACCATGCTGAGAGTTGGCCAGTAGTTTATTTTTGGTGAGATAGTGCATTAATTGGTTGTGGACCCACTTTTCCATAATTTTAGCCAGTGGTTATAGTATGACTATTGGTCGGAAGTTTGAGAGGTCTAAAGAATTCCCTCCTTTATAAAGGGAAATGACATAGGAAAGCTTCCAGAGAGAGGTGATAGTGGCTTCAGTCAAGGTGTGGTTTATTATGATCGAGACAGGGTATGCAATGGCATCTGCCCCTTTTTGTAAATATTCTGGTGGAAGGAGATCAGCTGCCAAGGTAGTGGGCCTTAGTTTGTTAATTAGAGATCGGATGGTCGATGTAGATACAGGTTGGAAGACAAAAGGGAGTGGGGTAGTGGTTATGGAGGAGTTTTGAAAGGAGCTGGTGGGGGGGGTAGCTGGCTAGCTAGTGACTGGATGGGTTTGGTAAAAAAATTGTTAATGATGTTAGCAGTTTCCTCTGGAGTTTTAAGGTCGCAAGTTGAGGGGGTGGGGGTGGTGGTTTAGCCAGGGTGGAGCAGTTTGTTTATGCCTGCCCAAAATATTTGAGGTTTGTTCTGATGTTTTTGCTGAAGGTGTTGACAGAAGTTTTTTTTTTGTCTAACAATGTGGCTTTCTTGGTATCATTCCTTAGTTGTCGGATTTTAATAAGGTCAAGTGGGTCTTTGGAGGTGCGCCAGTTGTCCCATGCTTTACTTCTTTCTATGGTTTTGGTTTTGGTTACTTTAGAGAGAGAGGGGGGCGGTCTTAGTTTTGGCTCTGATGGTGCGGATAGGAGCGTGGGAATCTAGAATAGAGAGGAATTTAGAATTAAAATAGTCTACAGCATCATCTCGTGGAAGTTATTTAAGTATGGCTCAATTGCATGCTCTGAGTTCATTCTGAATGTCAGTGGAGTTAAAGTTCTTGTTGTTTCTGATAGATTTATAAAGAACTTGATGGTGGTTATCTACTTTATGCTTAATGATGTGAGTAGGTTTGGTCACTTATATCATCTGGGAGGGTACCCATGTTATACAGGTCTGGGTGATTGTTGATAAGAATACAGTCCAGGATACTGCCTTTGTAGTTGGATTTATTTATTCTGGGTGAGGATACAAGGTGGGTACAGCCGTGAAGGTTTATATGGGTGGTGGGAGATTCAGAGGAACAACTGTTCCAGTCAATATTAACGTCTCCTAACACTATAGTTTCATGGGGATATGTATTGGAAAGCCATTGGAGGAAGTCTTCTAGGGTATTTGCATTGTTGCCTGGGGGGATATAAATGCAGGCAATGAATATAGATTTACTTTTGTTAAGCTGTAGTTTGCTAACTAGGGCTTCTGCATTATTGAACAAAGGGGGTTGTTGTGGGGCTAGTGTGACATCTATTGTGTTTTTAAACAGAACTTCTACTCCTCCACCTTTCCAGGTGTTCTGGTCTAGTCTAAGTATGTTGTACCCTGGTGGGATAACCTCGTCATTTTTAGTTCCTGGTTTTAGCCAGATTTCTGTAAAACACAGCACATCAGGCGAATAGGTGGCTAAAAAGGCATGAAGATTATGGACCTTGTTGTTAATATTCCTGATGTTTAGGTGACAGGTCAGGAGAGAGTTGGGGGACCTTGCATTTGGCCACATGTTGAATGTGGTAGTGGGCTGGGAGCTTGTGGGAAGGGTGGGTCCAGGGTTAGGGTGGATGTCTCCATCCCTCATCAGAGTAAGTTGCACAGTGATTATTAGTTTCAGTGCTTTACTTACTATTTTATGATAGTATCTAGTTTTGGGGGAGATGGTCCAAGGTCTAGTTAGTTGGTGGTTGTTAAAAGTGGAGAGGACAGGTGTGTAGTGAGCTAGGGGTTGGTCTGATTCACTCAAGGTGGGAGCAGTGATGGTAAGAGATATGGGGTGGTGAAAGCCAAGATAGGGCTGGTTTTCATAGATGGTGAGGAGATCTAGTCCAAGCAATACAACCAAGAGGAACATAATTGGTCTCATCTTGACAGTAGTGGTGCTTGGTAAGGAATGTGGGTGGAGAATGAAGAGGGTTGTTGGCAGGAAGGGGTAGTGTATGGAGGTGTGGGTTATCTATGATAGGTTGTAGGAGGGGGGAGTGGTTTATTGGGCTTAAATTTAGCACTAGTGGGGGCGGGTGGGATTTTATGCGATTCGGACTTTATTTCAAATATTTTCCGTAGTTATTTTGAATATTTTTGTTAATATATCTTAGTATAGGATATTTCTGTTACTTATAAATTTATTTAGAGCATTCTGAATGCCTCATTTCACATTTTGAGAATATAAAATAGTTTGAGCAAGTTTTAATACCTGAAATTTGTTTCTGACCTGTTTTGCGAGCTATACATGCAGTAAGGAAGATTTACTCCTCTATATTCCACCAATCTTAACTGAGTGCCTCGCATCTGAAGAATCTGGATCCCATTTTGGCACCACGTCGTTCATCCCGCTCTACTATAAATGACGAACAAGCAGGGTAGTTCGTTTAGATGCTTTATGACACAGAAACACATCAGGATGGGTAGCAGCATTACAAAATATAAAGAAACTGATTAATTGACAGACTACACAGACATACATGCTTACATCTCAACAGTTTACTACAAAATGGCAGTCAGGTTCGCATGTGCTCAGTATTTATACACTTGTGCAAGCCCCTGGAAAGCTTCTTAAAGCTGTACACACATATTGATCTACAGTTCCTATCTGTTACTGTTTTTAATGGGATTACTGAGTTGATTTTGATTTCAAAGGATATTGGGGGGGGGGGGGGCAGCATGCTTCTATATTTGTAAGCATGAGGTCTAGTATGTTGGTGATATACAAGTGGAGGAACTTCCAAGCATCATCCTGTTTGACCACCACAGAGGTAAGCTTGTTACTGATGTATATTGATACACCTCCTCCTTTAGCCCTCATCTGTACAGCTACTGATCTAAAAGTGTGGAAGGCACTGAAACCTTGCACTGCTGGGGTACTCTCTGCTGCTTTAAACCACGTCTCTGTAACTGCACAGATGTCTATATTCATGAGTGTAAGGAGTGCTTGGAGGGAGTGCAGTTTTTTGTTTAGGCTCCTGATATTCAGCAGTAACACCTTGAAGTTTAGTGGAGTTGATTTTGCTATGCCATTAGGTTTGTCAATTTGTCATTGCCTAAAAAAGGCACTAAGGGGTAGATAAAGTTTTAGCCAGTATTCAAAAGCCTAGGGGGGAGATGCAGACCATCTTTGGCAAAGCAACATGGGCTGTTCATGTCCTCCCAAGCTGACAAATATTGGATCCCCCTTAAAGTGACATCAGAAAGACATCTAGTTGTTCAAAATGAAGAATTTTTTGCACATATTGTAATATGCTGTAGGCTCACACCAACCTGAGACACAGTCTGAAACCTCCAAAATGTCTCTCTTCACATAGTCCAGAGAAATGCATCTTGGGTCATTTATACCTATATGGACTACGATGGAATCGGGTTCCTATTACTCGACCGAAGTTTTGAAACTTCGAACATGGCAGTATCGAACTTCTCTGTTCGAAGTTTCAAAACTTCGAACACTGAAAAAAAAATATACAACAGTAAGCTAACTGTTGCAACCAACTCCGAGATAGCACTACAGTGCAGTAAAGGGAAATAGTGCGGTGTCGGAGTTGGTATATTTAAAGAGCAGGGGGTGTGGGGGGTGCTGGGGGGCTTACTTTTAATTTTTTTTTAACGTGTTCCAACTTCTGCAAGTTCGACTATATGGTTTTTATCATATAGGGTTAGAACTTGCTGAAGTTTGATCACGTAATAGGAACCTGATGGAATCATTCTGCACCTGTGGCACAATGACCTGAATGCGTACATGATCTGGTTTCAGATAAGCAACTAATAGTTATCTTCTCCTTGTTCAGCTTGGTTAGAGGGTATCAGTGTATCTTACAATGGAGTAGCCTATGACAAGAGTCCTGGGAAGTGTGTTTGCTTACCTTAGGGCTTAGTGTTTGGGCCTCCACCGAGAATGACAGTATATGTTGCATTAGGTGTTGTTTTTTCTAAGTGCCTTTGGGCTTGCTGAGGCACAGCTTTGACAGCAGGTGATCTAGGCAATCTTTGTTGCTTAGGAAGATTGCTTTTAAGTGCCTCAGCATATAGTTTGTGTGTGCGTTGTGTACTATTTGAGGTTGATGTTCTGTGCGTGGTTTTGACAACCTGATGTGCACTTATATGAGCGAGTTTAGCCTCCAGTGTCATCATGTAAGTACACCTCTCTTATATTGTGTCTGCTTCTTTAAGGATTATGTGATTGTCAGTAAACATTATACAGTTGCTACATTCTCCCAAGATGTCCATATCCACCAAGCTGGCAACAGAGAAGTTTGGAAATTGCATATCCATACTGTCCAGTCCCTTGATTTATGAGCTACAAGGGGATGGTGCATTGGGGCTAGAAGGCTACTAAAGTGGCTTTAGCAGAGCAGGTTATGCTAAACTGTACTTAATTCTTCTAACTTTAATGTTTACACAGTACTGAATTCAACTAAATTTGTAGGTATTACCACTTGACTCCTTGCTATCTGCTCTAAGCTTGTTGGGGCACAAGACATTTGTGCTATATTGGTGCTTTACAGGTTTATGAGCCATTCTTTTTAGGTGTACAGTGTACTGCTAGCCCACACAAATGTGCAAAACTTATAGCAGCTCAGAAAAATAACTACTGAGCCCTCTGACCAATAAAATGGCTACACTACGAGTCATTTTGTGCATTTCCCAGCTCAGAAAGACCGGGCAGATACATCTTGCCACAAGATGAATAAACCCAGTCCTCCTAATGTAAAAACACAGTAGAAGAGAACCACAAGTACAATGCTACCACAAACCGTAAAGAACTAGCTGGAACTCCCCTGCTGAAGGCAATTTCAAGACAATCTTACAACAGTAACAATGAGAGGAAGAGCTATTTAACAAAAAAAAAATTCAATGAAACAGTAACGATCACTCAAAATAACTTAAGTGAGATTTAGCAACGAAAGGTACTTCACCTTGCCTGGATGGCACTGGATACAAGTAAACACTTCTGTAATGCAGGCTAGGACTCCAAGCCTTGCTAAGCTCCTGGAAAATGAACACGACACAATATGTAGTAAAGGAGGTTTACTCTACAGCAATACTGATTTACTGGCTGGGCACTCAGTTATCACAGATCTATAGAAAACAATGGGTAGGAAGATTACATAAATGCTTATACAACAGTCTAAAGCAATGAAAGAGGGGAGGGGGAGGGAATCTGGAAATGAGATCATTATAAGGGGTGGAGGCCAGAGACACAGCCTCGTTATAAAACAAAGCAGCAAGAAAAGTAGAAGAGTTGGGGAAAAACAAGCGGTCTAGCTAGAGAAGCATACACTAAAAGAAAGGCTGTACTGGAGCTCTTTCAGAAACTTAGCTTAATGTGTTAGCAGTGGACGGGGAAGAAACAGAATGCAACTTTAACTCGGTAAAAGACAGGCAGAATATAAAACCACTGAAGCACAGACTGGACCAGAGACAATTCTCTTACTATTGACCTTCTACTACAATTTAAGGCACCGAGCTATGTAAAAACTTACCAGTAACAATGTTTCTGGAAAAAAATTAATAATAGATGAATAAGACTCAAAATTTTTCAGGAGTACACAATTCTGCCACAACTGTGAATTAAACTACAAGACCATGGGTGACAAAAGGACAGCTGTAATATTGACAACACACCCCTAAGAGTCAACCAGTAGTTAGTCATGAACTTGGGAACATGGGTAAACAGTAATCTAGTCTTTGATCATCATGTTTGTACAGTAGTGAGGAAATTATTCTATGTTGTGCAACTTATAAACAAAGGTATGCCATCTAGGTTCAAGGAGGTCATTGTTCCACTGTATTTGGCATTTATCAGACCCATCACTGAGTACAAAGTGCACTTTGTTATTTACCTAACCAGGCACATCCAACAAGTGGAACGTCCAAAGAGGTTCGCACTAAAAGATTACAGGGCATAAGTAGCATGCCCTCTGCAGACTGCCTCAACGTCCTGTCCCTGTATTCTGTCTCCTACAGGCTGTTGAGAGGTGATCTATGTCTGGCATACAAGGCATTGTTGGACCCCACCCTGATGGACCTTATGCATATCAACAAAACAGACAGCACCCAGAATTACCCATTCTAAAGACTTAAACCTTGCCTGTGATATAAACAGGAGAAGTTTTTATTGGAATTTTTATTTTATTTTTACTTTTTCACTGTTTGTAGGAAGGAAGGAATAGCTTGCAGACAAGAAGATTTACTTTGATTTATCTTTTGTTGCTTTACCTTTAATTTTCACTTTTCAGTTATTAGAAAGGGCTAGGTTTTACAGGCAAATTCTAGCCATCCCAAGGGGTCTAGTCAGCTATAAATTCAAACAGACTGCATTAAGGACAATCCAGAGATTATCTAAACAATCCTGTCTTGGTTTGTGATTTACTGATCTTTACTATTAAAAAGAGGTGCGACTGCGAGCTATAGTGATTAGAAACTTCTGCTCGCATTCACGAAAATGCAAAGGAATACCAGCTTTTGTGTGACTTTCACAACTTGTGCAATCAGAGCAACAACTTTACTGTATTTTTAATATTTAGTTGTATATTGTTTGTGTTATTTTTCTCATAGAAACCAATTTAAATTATCTTTGAATTGTATGATAACTGATTTTGATTATTCTTTTCTTTTATAAATTTTCTATTCATTTGCAGCAGAATATGGATTTATTACAGTGCAAGTGGAGTTCGTTGTTGGAGGTGTTTTTTCTCTGTGGTTGTCCTTATCGAGTGGTTGGCTCTTCTGGGCAGTTGTTCCTGGGCTGCTTGCTGTTTCTCTTCGTGGAATTTATTACAGGAGTATGCCATTAATAATTTGCAAATATCTTGTACTATGTAATAAATGCTATGTATATTTAAAGGTAACACCTGATAACATGGATAATCTGTGTTCATGTCAAAAGTTGGATGATTTGCCTACCATTATTAGCAGCATATCTAAACTTACTGATAACAATTGCACTTGTGCAATTGGGACGTCATGGAGAACTGTTGCTACATATATTAATGACTGGATTGATGAGATAAATAATGTTAGGCAAACAGCAAATAAATCACATTTAGGAAAGGAGGTGTCTCGTGTATGTAAATATCACTCACCCCCTATGAAACAAGATAATGCCACTGACAACTCTGGAATTATGGATACAAATTTTCAGCAATCTAGGATTCAGAGTGCATGAAGGAAAGAAAGAAAGGATGAAGTTCACAACAAATAAGGAAGAAAAAGAAACTGATAAATATCAAATGTCTGTAAAACAAAGAGAATATCTAACAAAGCAGTTTCCTTTTTAGTATGTAACACACAGACTGCAGGGAATGATGGTTTTCTATCAGAAAACCTTCAGTCTACAGAAAAGGCATTATTTTTCCAAAAGAAAAGGTAGAAAAAAGATGCAAGTGGCAGGTGAAAAGGATAAATTAAAATGGAATGTGGAAGGATTGAAGAACATTACCGTAAGAAAAAAAGATAAGAAAGACAGACCGTGACAACACAGCTCAAGCTGTGGATTTACAAAGCCAGCTGGATGAGAACTGTACGCTTGCAAATGTAATAAGCAATGAACAAAATGGGATTAATAAGACTAATGGTGTTAAAGATCATACATTTGTAACAATTGATAGAAATTATTCTTCAAATCTGGTCAGTGCAGATATTCTAGTACTATGGAGATTCGTTTAGTAGTGGAACTGATACTTAATATTTGCAGAGAAAATAATGAACATTGTACAGTGTTATGCTTGCCAGTATCATAAATAGGGAATGTGAGACAGGCCTTAGAATGCCTTAATAGAAGGACATACAGATCTGTTTTTACTCATGTCAGTATAAATACTCTCATCCACAAAGACTCACTGGCTCTTAGTAGAGAGCCTTCTTAGACAGCACAGCCTGTACAAGTGTTAGAATGTATTTTTCACAAATCACATATAGAAAGGTCACCGTGAATAAAAAGACTTTTTTGGGTAATACCTACATGAAAAAAATGGAAATGTGTAGAGCATCTGAGTCTAGTTTGGGGCACATATATACAGACAGGGTGGCTTGCACTTGTCAAGATCAGGGAAGAGAATTTTTGCAGCAGATATTTTGCAACATTTGACAAACTCAAGGCAGGTTTTTTGCCATAGCGAAAATGTTTCAGTTCACAGATAGCGGCATTTGATGCATCTCTAATGGTTGTTAATGCCAAGAGCATTAATAATAAAGTTTTTTTTTTGGAAAATTAGCTAAGTTCCTACAAGACCAATGACGTTATTATTTATGAAACATGGTTAAAAAACAATGACTGGAAACCAGTTCTGTCAGGGTATAAATTGTTTTACTGTAACAGACATTCTAACAAAAATCAGGTGGAAGTGTTATGATAGGGATTAAAGATAGTTATGAGATTTATGACTACTACTTGTTCAATGATATCACCAATACTATAGATTGTGTAACTGTGACATAAAGACAACCCTCGGATCACATAACAATTGTTGGAGTGCATAGACCACCAAAGTCAAGTGCTGATGACCCAGAGGAATTTAATATATTTCTTGCATGAAATACTGGCAGGAAGAATAACAGTGGCTGGGAACTTAAATTTACCAGAAACAGACTGGAATGATATAGATTCAACAATATTAGTAAGGAAGTTATTTGTAAGTTACATTCAGGAACAAATGCTTCACATTGTATAAAAAACTACCAGGGAACAGAACATACTAAACATTGTTTGTGCTCCTAAAGAAATTATGTTACTGTTACTTCATGTCAAGTTTTATCACCTTTGATGTGCTAGATAATTCTGCCAAATTGAAATCACAGATTATATGGAAGCAAAACAGTCACTATGTAAAACAAACTGGAGTGATGTGTTCAGTGAAAACTGCAGAAGAAAAATGTGGAAAGTTTTGAAAGAGAAATTGTTTGAATGCAAAATATCAAAAAAAATTTTAACAGGATCTAAGCACACAACATCAGGAGGAAAGAGTTTGAACTGCAACTTTGAAAACTGAAATAAACAAGCTGGACAAAAATTAAGCATAGTGTGAGACAACATGAAAAAATTGAAGAAAAGTTATATAAAGACATTGAACATAATAGGAAACCATTGTATAGCTACATAAGATGTGGAAGGAGTAAAGGCATAGAAATTGATAAACCGTGTGTAGATTCTAAAATGTACTCTCAGACACAACAGATTAAAGATATATTTACAAAATCTTATGCAAAACAGTTTGCCTTGCCAAAGAGGTGCTAAGTTGTCCAGGTGACATCCAGGTAACCCCAGATGGGGGGGGGGGGGCAGAATTAGTAATAATGACCTCAGAACACTTCAGAAAGAACTTACAGTACTATTATATTTATTATTTACTATATCATATAAATATGGGAAGATTCCTCAAAATTGGAGACATACATTTGTTAAACCTGCCTTTAAGGGAAAGGGGAGTAGGACAAACCCAAAATCATATAGACCCTTAAGTCTTTTTTCATGTTGTGGAAAAATAATATTGGATAAGTTATTGCAAGAATTGGAAAGGCTGGGACTTGAATATCAGCATGCTTATGTTGAAAATAGATATATTACCACCTGTATCTTGATAATATAAAAATAAAACAACAGCTATGAATGAAATACTGTTCTGTGATGTAATTTATATAGATTTAACTTCAGCATTTGACAGGGTCATACACAAAACACTGATCAATAAATAAGAACAACTAGGCATTGATGTACTACTGGTAAGATGGAGAGTTGCATTACTTACAAATAGTACATGGCAAGTATCATACAGCAATTGGACAGGTGAAATTTTTGGTTACAGTCAGAGTGTTCCACAGAGCTCTATCTTAGGTCCATACTTGTTCAGACTGTATCTTTCAAATCTATCTTTTTCATTTGTTCTACAGTCTGTATGCAGATGACATGAAACTGGGTAAACTGATAACGTGTGTTACAGATAGGGCATGTCTGCAAAAGAACTTGACTAAATTGACCATTTGAGCAAAGGAGAATAATATGCTGAAAACTATATCAAAACCTAAGCATATGAGATTTGGGGGTCATAAATTGAACGATGAATATTTAATAAAGCACACGGTGATTGAAAAGTATAGTTGTGTACACTTACCATAAATGTAGATGTTTGAGTGTATTCACTGTTGCAGTCATCCCCTATGGGTTATCCCTGCTGTGACAGCCCTTGGCCAGTCCTAATACTAGGGTCAATGTTTTGTTTGCATCGGCTGCCATCGCCTGTAGTCTGACGTCAGGTCGTCAATGCTATAAAGCAAGGCAGCCAACGTCATTACAGCAGCTTTTCCTGCCCTAACCCATCAGAAGCACAAGGAAATAAGGAAAAGTGGTCCTGGTGGCAAAAAGCCACCGTGGGAAGCTTATGTCCCCCTACAGGAAGATGCTATATGGGGGATGGAGGGAGGAAAACCAGGACTGCAACAGTGAATACACTCAAACATCTACATTTATGGTAAGTGTACAAAACTGTACTATGTTCTTCATGTTTCACTGCTGCAGTCATCATATGTGGGAGGAGTCCCAAAGCTGAGGAGACGGGTGGAAGGATATGTTAGAGTCCTAGGCATGGGTCAGCAGGCCCCTGCAGAAATACACATGCAAACCCTGCCGTAGACTTAGAAAAAAGAGGGAGGTGGTAATGCTTTGTAAAGGTATGGATGGAGGTCCAGGTGGCAGCTTTCAAGATGTCCCTGGTGGGGACTCCTCTGAGGAAGGGCTGTGGAAGTGGAGGCTGCCCTAGTGAAATAGGTACGGAGAGACTTGGGGGGGGGGGGATCCCATGCAGTCTGTAGCAAAAATGGATACAATGTGATATCAATTTGCAAATGGTTTGTTTGGAAATGGGCTTCCCCTCTGCCTCAGGGGCAAAGCTGACAAGTAGTTGGTCTGTTTTTCTGAATTGTTTAGTACAGTCCAGATAGTATCGGAGTTGTCTGTGCATGTCTAGCGAGTGTAGAATTCTTTCCCCCTTGTTTTGAGGGTTGGGAAAGAAGGTGGGTAGGTGTATGGTCTGGTTGAGGTTCACATCAGATACCACCCTGGGCATAAAGGAGGAATTAGTCCTCAGGGAGACCCTGTCTGCATGGAAAATGATGAAGGGTTCAACAGTCATGAGAGCCTGAAGTTCTGATACCCTTCTGGCTGAGGTGATAGCTAGCAGGAAGGCAGTCTTCCAGGAGAGGTATTTCAATTCTGTAGAAGGAACAGATTCGAAAGGAGGTAAGGTTAGTTTTTCTAGAACATAATTCAGGTCCCAGGGTGGCGTGGGAGGCATTCTGGGAGGTCTGATCTTAGAAGCACCTCTGAGAAATTGCTTAATCAAAGGATGAGAGAAGAGAGGTGGGTCTGAATCGTAATGCGCAGAAATGGCTGAAGTATGGATTTTAATAGAGGAGAAAGAGAGGCCACTATTGAGCAACTCGGCTTGGTAATCCAAGATAAGAGGGATGGAAGGATGGGAGGTACTGGCCCCTTTGGACTGCTTCCAGGAGCAGAATCTTTTCCATTTTCCTGGGTATGATTTTCTGGTGCTGGGCCTTCTGGCCTCTGTGATGTTGTCTAGGGTATGTTTGCTTAACAGGGACTCCTTGTTAGCTTTTAAGGTATAAGTCATGCTGAAATACTGAGAGTCACTAGGTCTGGGTGCAGTATCTTCCCCCTCACCTGGGTCAAGAGGTCTGAGATCAGGGGAAGCTGCTTGGGGGGGGGGGGGCTGTAAGGTCAGGCTGCGCAGTAAGGAGTACCAATGCTGTCTGGGCCAATCTGGAGCAACTGAAATTCAAATTCTGGTAGCGACCGATCTGCACTCGTGTGAACTGCTTCTGCTACAGGCTCCACTGCAAGAAAGACTGAGGTAATGATGTCGGCTGCCTTGCTTTATAGCAATGATGACCTGACGTCAGACTACAGGCGATGGCTGCTGATGCAAAAAAAATTGACTCTGGTATTCGGACTGGCCAAGAGCTACCACAGCAGGGATAACCCACAGGTGATGACTGCAACAGTGAAACATGAATATATATAGATTCATTTTAAGGACCTGGGTATATGGATAGATCCAGTTTTTGAGTTTTTCTAATCATATCAATTAACTGGTTAATGATAGTTATAGAACTATAGGTTGTATAAAAAGATTTATAAAGTCTAGAAAATCAGAACTGAAGTCATTGTTTGCTAGTTACATTAGACCCAAACTTCAGTATGGAATAACAATATGGAAACCTTATAAGAAAACAAGCATGAGTAAAGGAGTACAGGGGAAATATACCAAGGGCATCCATTGGTGTGAAAATTTAAGTCATTATGAAACACTAAAATATCTGAACTTGCACAGTGTGTCATATGAAGAGGAGGCCTTATTTGGGTATATAGGGCATTTACAGACAACTACCTCCGGGAATGTATGGGGTTATCAAAAAGTAATAGACAATCAGACAACATATGCAGAAGATTCTATAGGAATGTGAAGTGTACTAATTGGTTCTCTGAGAAAGCATCTGATGCATGGAATAGAGCACCAAATCACATTAAAGCAAACACTAGTTTTCTGTCCAAGACTAGCCTGGACACTTATTATGGGAACAAATGTTTTGATATACTGGCAGGCTAGAAGGACATTAATGCCTGTGCTTGAAATATTTGTATTTATGTATGAGCACTGCAGTAAGGAAAACTACTAAAATCGTATGAAATACTGTACCACAAACGGATATTATAGTTTATGGCTGTTATGAAAGTTATGATGTTTTATATTTTTCTGAATACATCTGTTAGGGAACACAGAAAGATAAGGAATGTCACATTTGGAAGCTGTTTTCATTGCTTACTATTTTGTGAGAGAACATGAAGTGTGTATACCAAATATAGACAGACCTCATTGTTTATGAAAATTATGCTAATTTTTACAGCAGTTACGATACCTCTGTTAGGGAATATGTCAGGATGCTGAGTGAGGTTTTGTTTTGAAGATGGCATCAATATTTTCAGCATGGTGAAAGAAATATAATTGTATGCTGCATACATTACAGATACGACAATTTGTTTATTGCTTGGTTAAGAATATTATGATATTTTTTCATATTTTTGCAAATAAGTCTGTTAGGAAATATGCTGACATGCAGAATAAGACCTCACTGTGAAAACATTATCATTACATACAATAAGATTAAAGAACTGTACTTGCATGCTGCACATATGTACAGATATGATCATTTGTGCATTGCTTAAGTTATGAAAATTATGATTTTTTTTCTCTATTTTGCGAATACGTCTACTATGGAATATGTTCACATTCAAGTCCTCATTTTAAAGATGGTATCAATACTTACAACATGGTGAAAGAACTGTAGCCATATGCTGCATACATGTACAGATATGACTGTTTATTGCTTAGGTTATGAAAATTATATTTTTCATATTTTTGGTGAATTAATGTGTTAGGAAAAATTGCAAGATGATAAGTACAGATTCATTTTGAAGCTACTATCAAATGTACAACTTTATGTAATGACATGAAATGTGAGAGGCACACATGGAAACACATCACAATTTGTTTACTTGTTGGATTATGAAAATTAATATCTTTGTCATATTTCTATTAATATCTAAATAGCTATGCAAAGAAGTAAGGGGAGGGCATGACCGAATACGTGAAACAAACACATACCAATTTATGCAAGAAAATAGTGTTTATCTATGACAATGGCAGAAATCTAATACTTAGCTTGAGTGTCACATTATGAAAATTATGATGTTTTTCATTATTATGCCCATAACTTTGCAAGGGAACATGGGGACAACACACATTGTGGATCATTCTGAAACTGACATCGATCCACACAACTTGCACACTGACATGTAGCCTCTGCCTGTTACAGGCGATGAGATATTATAATTTGCTTAATTGTCAGATTGTGAGAAATATGATATTTATGCTATTTTTTAATATCTCAGTAAAGAAGTGTCACACAATACTTAAGGTATCATTTTAAATCAGGTATTCCCACAAACAAATTGTATGGAACTACACAGTATGATCACTGAGATCATTTGATTTGTTTTACCAAACATGCAAAAATTATGCATAACACATATTCCTTACCAAATATTAAATTAAGACTTAGCTTGGCACTATCACTGTTTACACTCTTGTGAAGATCATTGTCTGCTGACCAACTTTTGCATTTATGTTTTTAGTCTTAGCTGTTATGGTTAAAGAGTTATGAACATATGAGATAGGACACATATAATCAAAACAGGGGAAGTTACATCTACAAAGAGACCAGTCACCAGTGGAGTCCCGCAGGGTTCTGTGCTGGGATCTCTTCTGTTTGACATTGACTTTTCTGAAGTAAAAGACAAAACCAAAGGGCTATGGTTGACTAAGTTTGCAGACGACTGCAAGCTAGTAGATGTCAATGAATCCTCAAATGACTCAACCATCCTACAGGAAGGTTTGTTTCAAATAAATAACTGGTGCTACGATCATGGACTGAAATAAAATGACAAAAAATGCATTAATGTATCCTTTGGGAAGTCATCTGCCCCAGGGAACTACTATATTGACAACATGCCCCTACGAGTTGATCCAGTTATTCAGGATTTGGGAACTTATGCGGACAGTGACTAACTGTGTCTACTGTTGCAAGAAAATCCTTCTGTACTGCATAGCTTGTAAACAAAGGGATTATGTCGAGATCTAAGGATGTCATTGACTCCCTTTACTCAGCCCTCATTAGGCCAGTCATGGAATATAATTGCCCCCTTTGAGATATATCTATCCAGACACATGCAACAACTTGGCAGGCCCACACAGAGATCTTACTAAAAGGATAGAAGGCCTAAACAACATGTCTTACATGGACCAACTCAAAGTCCTGTCATTATACTCTATCCTACAGACTGCTAAGAGGTGAGTTGTGTCTGGCATAAAATGCATCCCCTGACCTATTACTGATGGATTTACTGTAAATTAGCAAGTCAAATGGCATCGGAAATACTTGGTCTAGAAATCTAAACGTCTTCTGCAATATCAACAGAACAGTTTGGAGGGAAAGAGGCTACAGCTGCTGTGGAACAGACTTCCCATCCACATAAAATAAAGTTTAAAGCCCAGCTTAGATCTATGGATGGGAAATGGAATATTTACACCAGGATTGCCCCAATGCTACTAATGGACAGAGGCAGCTCCTAAATGATTTACCCCATGTATGTGTCCCTGCAAATTATCCATGGTATGATCCCAGTTATTCTCATTAGCAAATTATCTATGGTATGATCCCAGTTATTCTAATTAGAGGAATATATAATTACTGACCATGGGAAGGGTAAGGCCGCTCTATAACCAAATGAGATAGGTTATTTAGAGCGGAAAAAGGGAAACTGGCTAGGCTTAAAATGTCTCACAAGGAAAGCTAGCCTAGTACTTACCTGTGAACCCATATATAGCATTTGTTTTCAGACTGGTATTAAAAATGGATTCTCTGAAAATGAGCTCATGCTGTACTGTTGTTCCTATGGTGGATGCAAGAGGTCAGCATTCCTGAGCTACTCCACAGTGAATGACAGAAGACTAGACACAACTCATAAAAAGGGAGGAGGAGAGGCCAATATTTATAAAAACACACTAACTCTAATACTGCATGATCATATCTGTACACCTCAATCCTCCCCACTTCATAAGGCTGAATTAATTGTATCTTCTTTGCAGATTAATATACATAAAAGTAACTGTAGAATTTTAGTCTACATACCCCCAAGAAACAATATAAACATTGCTGAAGAATTTCACTCTTGCACCTCTCATAACAGATCAAGACATTAGGAGATCTAAACATTGACTGGCAAACCATAGACAATGATAGCCCCTCTAATGCCATACACTTATATGGTTTTACTCGACTTATCTGCACACCTACCAGGTACAGTAAAATGCTTCTACTTTAGAATGGATTCTTACCAACACAAAATAACAACATTTCTGTTGGGTCCCTTCCTGACACACTAAATGAACACCATCCCACGTTTACACTGAGACATCATAATTTTGGCCAAAGACATTACTACAATCATGCACAAAACCTTTCCTCCTTCAAAGACCTGCTCATCTCCAACCTAACATTTATGTTCTTGAGAGTGCTACACTCACTTCAGCTTGAAGAAGCAGTAGCCCTTTTCAACTTAACTTTTCCTAATATACTAAATGAACATGCAGCAATCCTGGTTTAATATTTACCAACCTAACAGACAACAGGCAGTAAAATGGCAAACCAATATCTCTTCTTTCCTACCTGTCACAGTCAGAGATCCTCAAAGCTCAATTCTATGTCCCCTACTCTTCAACACATTTATAAATTACCTACTAGCATCCGAATTAGCCACCATTACCCATTATATGGCCAAATCTGGACTCAACTGATCTGCTAAGTCTAGACAACTTAAAACAGCTCACTAAACAGTATTTTTCCAATGCTGAATCTTGGTTGACTGACTCACAGTTGTTACTAACCCCCCAAAATCCAAACTAACTTATTTACCCCTACGCAATTTCGTGACTATAAAAATAATTTCTCAAAGATCTCTTACAATAGCACTAAGATAATATTTTCATCAACCAGAGGCGGAGTTGTGGATAGCAATTAATACATTTATCTGGGAGGCGAAGAGGGCAAGAATCAAGTGGGATAAGCTGATCCTTCCAATAGAACAAGGCGGTTCAGGATTACCCGATTTGAAGAGGAATTTCAAAGCTCAAGGAGAATAAAATTAACCTTACAGAAACACAGGTAAAGGAATCTAGACATGGAAAATGAAAATAAAAAAAGAAAAGGAGCTAAGACAAGAGTTGTTTGATTTAATAGAGATAGACATATTAAGATCAACAAAAGAAATAGACTGTAGAAGGTCAATACAACTCAAAAAGTTAGAGGCCTGACAAATCAAATGAACACAGTAATTAGGACTGTCCATAGACATCCATGCACTATATGTCAGAAGTAAACAGGATATATTTATATGCAGCTAAACTAATAACTGATAAAGTTCTACCACAAGAACACGGGGTAGTGAGGGAAAGGAAGGGGAGAAATCGAATACTATCATGGAAGCATCGAATAGAGGAAACTATAAAGCAATTACGATAAGTGTCACTGTTAGAAGTGTATAGAAGAGGGAACAGATCAACAAAAATAATCAGAAGGGTAGATGTGATAAAAGCAATGTGCAATAGTATAACAGATCAGGATTTATCATGCACTATCGCAAATAATAAACTAAAAATATCAGCACTGGCAGAAAACTTTACAAGATACATAGATAAATATAAAGGAAAAGTACAAAATAAGCAATTTATTGATGACCCAAAAAGTTTTAAAAAGAATTGGGAAACAAAGTAAAAGTACTTGAAAGACCACCTAAATAGGAAAAAATAAATACATTTTGGAGAAATATTTATGAAGATCCTGTGGAATATAACAAAGATGTTAAATGGACAGAAGAAGTAAAAGAAAGTATAAGAAGTTCAAAGGTACAGGATATGAAATGGGATGAAATAACAGCCAGAGAGATTGAAACAAAGTTAAGAAAAGCCTCTAAGTGGAAAACCCTAGGCCTAGATGCAGTACCTAACTTCTGATTAAACATATTAACATCTTTGCATGAAGATTTAGCCATGAATAAGAACCCTGAACAGACACCAACCTGGCTAACAATAGAAAATCAATGCTCCTACTTAAGAGTGAACCTGCAAGCTACCCTAAAAATTGTAGACCAATAATTTGCCTTCCGACTATGTATAAACTATACACTGGAATTGATGCAGAGAGAGTTTATAGTCATTTAGAAGAAAACTCAATTATGGCAATAGAACAAAAGGGCAATAAAAGAAATTTATATGGAACAAAGAATCATTTGTTGTTAAATAAAGTCATAGTGGAGAACTGTAAAAAGAGGAAAAATCTAAGTATGTCATGGATTGACTACAAAAAAGCATTTGACAGTATTCCAGATTCATGGATAAAAGAGTGCTTAAAAATATTTACGATATATCCTACATTGATAAACTACATCACATGAAATAGTGGCAAAACACTTTGCAGTTAAACCATGATAAAGGACAAATTATTACTCCAGCGATAAAAATCCAAAGGGGGATATTCCAGGGTGACACTCTGTCACCGCTGTTCTTTTGCCTTGCCCTTAACCCATTAAGCTATCTGCTTAACAGATTAGGTCATGGCTATAATTTGGCTCCCAGAAAGCAACAAAGTGTAAAGATTTACCTTTTCTTTGTCAATGATTTAAAACTGTATAGCTTATCTGAAGAGGAATGGAAAGCACAACTGCAAGTAGTCAATACTTTTTCAGATGATATAAGAATGTCATTTGGTCTTGATAAATGTGCAAAAGCAACCTTTAAAGCAGGAAAGCTGCAGCACCAAGAAAACATCAGTTTGGGACAAGAATGTGATATAAAAGAACTTGAGCAACAGGGAGTGTATAAATATTTGGGAATTGATAAAAAAATCAACAATAAAACATGAACAAATTCAAATAAAACTTAGTAAGGAATATTTTAGGTTTAAATTAATCCTAAAAACAGTACTGATATCTAGGAACAAATTTCAAGCTGTAAACCAATTTGCTCTTCCTGTCCTAACTTACAGTTTTGCCCCAAAAGGTGTTGGAGAGATTAGACAGGAAAACAAGAAGGATGCTTCATGCCCATCAAATGATTTATAAAAAAATCAGTGCATACCAAGATTATATATTCCCCGTTCTGTTGGAGGTTTGGGCCTACTTGAAATTGATTACATGTACAGATCTGCAATTGTGGGACTGCTGACCGCACAAGACCCAAATATAGTGAAAGTTTTGAAACATAAGGAGAATAAATCTAATATGCCTTCCCATCTTAGTGTAGCAGAAGCATATCGGCATCAAGCAAAAATGGAAATCCAACCAGAAGTAGATAAAAATCAGGCAGTAACTGAATGTGCCAAAAAAAACAAAGAAAGAATATAAGGTGAAGGATCAGATGAGAAGGCAAGAAATGTGGAAAATGCATAAATACAGTTGCAAATGTATAAAACTCCTGGAAGAACCCCCATGTTGATCAGGATGGAAAGCAGGAATGGTTAAGGACAGGCAAACTCAAAGCAAAAGATCAAAGGTTAATACTGGTGGCTCAAGATAGCGGGCTAAGTAAACGTTGGTGTACAAAGTCCATTGAACATTTGGGAGAAAGACAAATGTAGGTTTTGTAAAACAGAATTGGAAACAGTTGAACACCTTGTTGCTGGCATAATAATGTGGCAAGACTGTTTTACTGGTGAATGTGCAAACATATAATATTGAAGTAACTGAAAACACTGGAAACATAAGCCAAAAAGCATCATAGAAAATGATGACGTCTACATCACATGGAATCACTCATTACCAATAGTTCAAAAGACAGATGCGAGAAAAAACGATATAGTCTGTCTTCCATGAAAAGAAGACAAAAGTAGCACTGATCACTGAAACCGCTACACCCAGTGACTACAGTGTCTTGCGAGACACAAAGTCATAAAATATCAGGATTTGCAGGCAGAAATGAGCAACGTGAAAGAAGGATACACAGAAAATTTTAATAGTAGTAGGAGTAACAGGTTTTATACAAAAATAATCTACAATCGTATTTAGATATGTTACCAATACATGCAACTCCATATGAATTGCAGCAGGAGTCATTACTGGGCACATTGTGAGTGCTATGAAGAGTACTTCTGGCTGACATCAGAGATTGAAACAATACTAATTTCATGAACTTTAATTACACTTTGACTTAGGAATGGGGTCCATTCCTGTCATGGTATTTGAAACCCAAAAGATTTGGAGAAATTAAAAAAGAGAGAATAATATATTCCTAAAGTAGCAGAAAGTATTCTATGAACTAAGCAAACACAAAAATGGAGAAAAGAGATACACTGCCGAAAGGGATGACTGCAATTAGGGATACAAAGAATAAGCAAGAGAGGGCTGGAATTTTAGACATGCAAAGTAAAAAGAATGGGAAGAGGCCAGGAATTAATTTGGACTGCAGGCAACAGATGGCCTTCCCTCTCAAGGACTGATATCAGAGTATAGGCAAAGAGAAAGGAAAGTACAGTTGTGTACACTTACCATAAATGTAGATGTTCGAGTGTATTCACTGTTGCAGTCATCACATTTGAGTTATCCTGCTAGGGGGTCGCCCTTAGTCGGCCTGAATACCAGAGTCTTAGTATTTCTGCGTCAGTTGCTGTCACTCCAGGACTTGACGTCAGGTCATCAGTGTTATAAAATCAGGCAGCCAACGCCATTACATCAGTTTTTCTTGCCCTAACTGTCAGGAGCCCCCCAGTAGGGAGCTAGGTTATGGTGGAAGAACACCAACAGTAGAAAGTAAATGCCAAAATTTCCTTGTAAGGAGAGAGAGAGAGAGAGAGAGAGAAAGAGAGACAGACAAGGGGGATGGAGGGTGGGAAACCAGGACTGCAACAGTGAATACACTCTAACATCTACATTTATGGTAAGTGTACATAACTGTACTATGTTCTTCATGTTTCACTGTTGCAGTCATCACATTTGGGTTGATTCCCAAAGCTGAAGAAAAGGGTGGAGGCAGTCAAGAAGACTGGGGGCTTGCTAGGATGCCCTGCAAGACTGCGGTGGCAAAGCCTGCCCTGGATTTGGAGAAGATAGGCAGGTGGCAATGCTTGGTGAAGGTCTGAACAGATGTCCATGTTGCAGCCTCCAGGATGTCCCTGGTGGGGACCCCTCTGAGAAAAGTTGCAGAGGTGGAAGTTGCTCTGGTGGAATGCGTACTTACCCCCTTTGGGGGTGGTTTCCAGTGCTGTTTGTAGCAGAAATGGATGCAGTGTGCTATCCATTTGGAGATGGTTTGTTTGGATATACCTTGCCCTCTGCTCCTGCAGTGAAGCTGACTAGCAATTGATCAGTTTTTCTAAAAGATTTAGTCCTGCCAGGTAGAATCTGAGCTGTCTGTGCACATCTAGAGAGTGCAGAATCCTTTCCCCCTTGCTTTGTGGGTTAGGTAAAAAGGTGGGTAAATGAATGGATTGGTTGAGAGCCACACTGGACACCACTTTAGGGATGAAGGATGGATTAGTCCTAAGGGAGACCCTGTCAGCATGGAAAATGATGAAGAGCTCTACAGCCATAAGTGCTTGTAGCTCTGATACCCTTCTAGCTGAAGTGATGGCCAGAAGCAAGGCCGTCTTCCAAGAGAGAAATTTTAACTCTGCTGAAGCTGCAGGTTCAAAGGGGGGGGGGCAGTGTGAGCTTTTCTAACACAAAGTTAAGGTCCCAAGCTGGGGTAGGAGCTTTTCTGGGTGGCCTCAATCTGTTAGGCCCTCTCAGGAACTGTTTGATGAGAGGTTGAGAGAAAACAGGTGGCACTGTGCTGAAATGAGCAGAGATGGCTGAGGCATGAATTCTAATAGAAGAACAGGATAGACCCCTGTGTAGTAGGTCTGCCAGGTAATCCAGGATGAGAGTTAGGGAGGGCCTGTGCCGTTCTGGCTCCCTTAGTCTGGATCCAGGTGCAAAACCTTTTCCATTTGTCAGCATAATATTTTCTAGTGCTGGGGCGTCTGGACTCGCATATAACATCTAGAACTTGTTTGCTTAGGCTGGCAGCTTGAGGAGAGGTCAGGGAATAAGCCAGGCTGCCTGGTTGAGGGTCTGGAATTGGGGATGCATGAATTCTCCATTCCTCTGGGTAAGGAGTGTTGGGATCTGATGTAGGTGCAATGGTGGCAGGGGTGATAGGCTGCGCAACAGTGAGTACCAGTGCTGGTGTGGCCAGTCTGAGGCAGTCAGGATTGCCCTCGGTTTTTCCTCCCTTATTTTGAACAGTACACTTGAAATGAGTGGTAGAGGGGCAAATGCATAGACCAAGAGCTTTACCCACTGGAGGGATAGAGCATCCACTTTCCAGGCCTTGCTGTGAGGTTCCCTGGTGCAGAATTTCCTGAGCTGATAATTGGAGTGGGAGGCAAAGAGGTTGACCTTCGGGGTGCCCCATTTCTGGGTTACAAGGGTGAAGGTTCTGTGGTCTAGCTGCCACTTGTGTGGGTCTAGCTGCTTAAGTTGTCTGCCAGAGAGTTTAGAGAGCCTGGCAGGAATTGTGCTAACAGGTGTAGTTGCATGGCTGAGGCTGTGTGCCAAAAGGTCATGGCGTGCCTACAGACAGGATAAGAGCGAGTCCCTCCATGCTTGTTGATTTACCACATCACTGTGGTGTTGTCTGCTTTGATCAGTACAGGCCCCGGGGAGAGTAGGGGTCTGAAAGCTGCCAGGGCATGCTGAACATCTAACATCTCTTTTTGGTTGATGTGCAGATGTATTTGATTTGGGCTTCATTGGCCCTGAATGCACCTGCCGTCCAGGTGAGCACCCAGGCATAGTCTGATGGATCTGTGGTGAGGGTCTGGGCAGCGTGGGCTGTGAGAAGGGACGTCCCTTGTTGTGGTAGCATGCTGCTGCCCACCAAAGAAAAACTTTCCTCAGACAAGGTATCATTGGTATAAGGGTTTCCAGGTCTTGAAAGTGCTGACACCAAAGGCTTTTTAGGTACCATTGTAGTTTCCTCATATGCAGTCTGGCATATGGATTGAGTAGAATGCAAGAGGCCATGAACCCTAGAGCTTGCAGGATTTTCCTTGTGGATAACTGGGTCCTGGTGGCTAGTTGAGAGAAGTAGGCTGTCAGGTAGGCTTTTTTTTCTGGAGTAAGGAATGCCATCTGGGATGCTGTGTCCAGGCTTGCTCCCAGGAATACAATTTTTTGTGTGGGGACTAGTTTTGATTTCTTTTCGTTGATAGTATATCCCAAGGAGGTCAGTAAGTCCTTTACGAAGGTCAGGTGCTGTAGCAGCGTTTCCTGTCTGCCTGAATCAGGCAGTCATCTAAGTGTGGGTAAATTTGAATATTTCTTTGTCTGCAAAAAGCAATGGCGGGAGCCAGAAATTTTGTGAAAACTCTGGAAGCAGTAGATAAGCCAAAGGGAGAACTGAAAGTGCATTGATCTTGCCCTGAAAGGTATGCATTTCCTGTATGTTTCCCTGATTGGGATGTGTAGATAGGCCTCTTTTAGGTTTAGGATGGCTAACCAAGCATCCTTGGAAAGCATAGGCAGAAGCTGCTGGAAGGTGAGCATTTTGAATTTTGAATTTTGGCATCACCAGAAAGGTGTTTAGAATTGATAGATCAAGGATGGGGCGCCATGTGCCCTCTTTTCTGGGTACCAGGATAAGTCTGGAGTAGAAACCTTGGCCTATCTGTTCTGCAGGAACATGCTCTACTGCCCTCATGAAGAGCAGGGAAATTACTTGTTTTTTGGCTTCTGCCCATTGGTTTAGGGGAAGATCTGGGAATGCTTTCGGAGGTTGCAGAGTGTGGAAATAAAATTTGTATCCCTGGGACACTATGTTGAGGACCCAGTAGTCACTGGTAATGGTGGGCCAGTTGCTTGCATGGAAGGAGAGTTTTCCTCCTAGGGGCATGAGCAGCTGGGCAGAGGGAGGGGGTGGAAGTGTAAAGTCATTGTGAGTTCTTATAAGGGGGTGGCTTTGCACTCCCTGTTTTTGAAGAGGAGGAACTCCATTGCTTAGATCTCTGCATTCCCCGGGGCTGTTGTCTGGGGGGTTGCTTCCCCTGGGTCTGGGCTGGGCTGAGTTGGCCTGGAGGAGGCAGGAAAGGACCAGTGCTTGGAGAGGCAATGCCTACTGAACCTCGGTGGCTGGACCTGCAAGAGGTCTTTAACTGTCTGCATAGATTTAGCTTTTTCTTCCATCTTTTTTAAGACCTCTTCTGCCTTGGTGCCAAATAAGTTGTCTTTGTTCAAGGGTACGTCCAATAATAAGGACTTGACATGGTCTGACAATGTCTGTTCCTTAAGCCAAGCATGTCTTCTAAGGACAAAACCAGTGACTGGTGCCCTGCAAGATGCTTCTAGGGTGTCAAAAACACATTGTAAGGTGTGCTTAGTTACTTGACTTGCAGAATTAATTTACTCTTGTAAGTCTTTATTTTCTGCACAAGCAGAAAAAGAAGATTTTAGCATGTGGAACTGACAATTTAATGCTCTAATAGCAAGAGTAGCAGAGGTTGTATACCTTTTTACCCCATCTGTCTAATGCTCGGGAAACCCTATCTGAGGGGGTAGGATTCTTAGCTGAAGTTGCTTTGATTCCTTTAGGTCCTTGAGAGATGACCTCGGGGTCAGCAGGAGGATTTTTGAAAAGAGATTTGTGAGAGTCAGGGACTCTAGGTTTCCTGGGAGCAGGAGGGAGGGTGTCAGGGGTTAGACTGGATTCCATAAAAACATCATCCACAATATCTAGGACAGGAGGAATGGCCAGAGATCTGTGCTGTGGAAGATCTAAGAATTCCCTGAGTCTCTTTTTTGACTGAGGATAGTCCTGACATTCCAATTGGAAATGCTCCCTTAAAGTATGTAGGGTTTCCCCAAAGGAAAAGTTCTTGGGTGAAGAGGCTGAAGGGATGGATTCCTCTGCATCAGAATCCTCATAAGCAGAGAGGGGATGAATATCTTCATATTCAGATGCATCAGATTCATTGGACTCCTGTTCAGATAAAACTACTGGGGACAAGTCTATTTTGGAAGGGGTAGCCTGGCTTCCCCTAATAAGCATTATAAGGTCTTCTGCCTGAGATTGGGTTGTCAGATTCTTGGGTATGGTTCGTACCCTGGGCCTTACAAACTCTGTTGTTTTCGAAAGAACTGAAGATGCGAAAGAAGTCGTCGGTCTGTGTTGAGTATCGGTAGTGCAAAGTGCTTCCTCTGAAGCTGGTGCCTGCTCAGTGGCTCTGGACCCATCCAAGGTAGTGACATCCGCAGGATCCCTAGTCGAAGAAGAGTCTCGCGGCCTGCAAATCCACAGAAGCAGGCATCAGGGGCTGTGAAAGCACCTCACTGAGGCCTGGAGAACTGACAACTAGCTTAACTGAGGAGTTGTCAGCAGTTTTGGACCTGTGCGGTCTGTCTCTGTCTTTATCCTTACGTTTTTTACAGAAGATCGGTAGTCGGATGGCTTACCGAAGCCATATCAGAATTCGAGGACTGAGAGCGAGAATATCTAGCTACAATAACGGCTCTACGATGTATAGTTCTGGCATTGAACAAAGTACAAAAGCAACAGCGGGGGATTTCGTGGTCTGGGCTTAAACAGGTGACGAAGTAAGAATGGAAGTCTTGGTGTGGTATTTGCTTTCCACAAGCGAACAATTGTTAACTTTTTCTGACATTGGTTAGAGCAAGAAAAAAGGATCCCCAAGGGGTACTTAGCTTTAGAAGACTTCAACTTAAATTTGCAAATGAAAACTCAGGTCGTGGCCAACCGGCACTCGTGCAAACTGCTTCTGCTTCGGGCTCCTCGGCAAGAAAGACTGATGTAATGGTATCGGCTGCCTGATTTTATACCACTGATGACCTGATGTCAGTCCTGGAGCAACAGCAACTGATGCAAAAATACTAAACCTCTAGTATTCGGACCGACTGAGGGCTACCCCTGGCAGGATAACCCAAATGTGATGACTGCAACAGTGAAACACGAAGAACATCAGGGGGATCCTAAGTGAAAGACCAGCACTGGCAGAGGTTTTAGTAGATGCTAGAACAGAAATAGCTGTTAAAAATGGGTTACTAGTAGGGCATATAAAATACTGCATGAGAACTATAGGAATCATTCAGAAGAGGTTAGAAAGGATTGGAAAGAGAGACTGTATAAGCAAATTCACAAAGAAATGAGAGGATATATGTATGACTCCAAAATACGCAAAGTCTAGAAGATCTAGGTTCTTTGCTTGAAGTATTTGCATAGATAAATATATACACCCCAAGCAGACTCCACAGAATTTTTCCTCAGGTAGACTGCAAATGTTGAAGGTGTGACTGGGAAGAAATAGGAAATTGGGAACACATTTGTGGGGAATGTAATGAGCTGATGGACTTTAAAAAATCCTCCAGTCTATTCTGCTAGAAATAATGGGTGAGCAAATTGGTGTAACTAAGGAAATGATTTTCTGAGCTGTGATAGAGAATCAGAATTGCCTAGACATAGTAAGGGCTTGCAGAATTTAATCATGGCGGCTGGCAAAATAAAATAAATTACTAAAAAAAGTAGAAATCAAAACCTAAACCAACCATATTAGACGTAGTAAATATTGTTAACAGTGATAAATGAATAGGAAGTGGGATCTTTATAGAGAAGGGTAGGAGAAAATTACACACAAAAAATGGTAATTGTGGGAGCAACAGACACAGAATAATGTTTTGGAGGAGGAATGAGGTTTAAGGGAAGGCAGGAATTGAATGAGATACCTAATGTTTGACTTACAATGACTGTATAAATTACATGTGATGTATAATGTTTGCAACTGAAAATATATCAGTATGGTTTGTTTTCATTTATATAAATTAATACTGCCGATACCTTAAGTGATAATTCAATAAAGATGTTTCTTGTTTAACAAAAAATAAATGTGTCATGCAAACATACCTAAATGTACCTTTAGTACTACCAACCTATACTTGTTTATGTAGGATAATCCCTCTTTGTACAGTTGTGTCTTCAAAACATGAAACAAGACACATTTTCTGAGATTTTAGGACAAAAACTGTTTCCTAAGTTTTGGTAGTAGCGGCATACAGTAATTATATCTGAAACATCTTAATTCAACATTAAACAGAACAATTAAAAAAAAAACACTAAAATAAAACTAGTTACCCAAACCAAGCTTCTAGGGCTCATTATTGATGACAACCTGAAATCTGGCCACCATATAAAAAAAAAACACCAAAAATGTGGTGCCATATATAGAGAGAGCTTACAGATAATGTTAAGAAAAACATTGTTTCCTCTTTCCTTATCCCAACACTCGTGTATGCTTCTTCTATACTGTTTAACCTACAGTCCACTCAGCTCTCCATGGTAGACCAGTACTTTAATAATGTATCTAAATTTGCTTCATACCATCAGTGCAGTACCTACCACTGTCATGCCCTTAACTCATTCCCTCCAGTACAGCTCTTTTGAGTGTGTACCTTTAACCCCCAGTGGATGTGGCTTGAGCCTTTAAAAATTAAGTTATCAGCTTACAGTTCTAACAAATACTCCTTGACAGAGGTCAAATAACAATTCAGTTGTGTTTGCCATCATGTATACTTCAAGATAAAATATTCTGATACCTTGTATGTAGCATAAGTTTGGAATTATTAATGCAAATATGAACAAGCAATAGTTGACGCCTAGAAGCGCACTTGGCTATAATGAGTGGCTAGAACTAATATACCTACTTACAACGTATTTCTACACACAAACTCATTTATAAACCAGATAAATGCCCTAGACTAAATAATATTCTCATGCTCTGCTCTGCTCTCTTACTAGATGTCTATGCGTTACTGTGTAAATGTTAAGGAGAATAACAAATCAAACAATATTTAACACTGCTGGTGGACTCCTTATACTCCTCTTTCTCTGAAAAAGCTCCCCACCACTCTCCCTGAGACTAACAGAAAACAATAACTCCTTCAAAGAAAAACTAAAGCTATTGAGAGAAACATGGCCATCCTTTTGTAGCTGTTGTGGATAAACAACTAATATGACCTGACATAACTGTTCCCCTACAACTAGTATCCTACCTTGTCTATTCTCCTAAGGAACCAATCTACCTCTATACATTTCCACCCTTCTCTTTACTTCCCACAAATCCTCTAAAGTTGTACTCCTTCCTTTACCATTTCCACCTCTCATCTCTGTCTACTTGCTCTCCTTTTTTGCTTTTTCCCGTGTATCTCAACCCCAGAATAAAGAACTACTCCCTTTTCCTTTCAAATGCCTGTATTTTGTAATACTCAATTCTTCACTGTTGCCTGCATGAATGTTGTACCTGCTACCATATGCATGGCTTGTATTATATTACTGATTGCTTCAATTTTTCCCCTAAGACTTACTTTGCAATTACCATTTTAACAATTTTTAATTTCAGTTTTTACATACATTATATCTACTGTTATATGTTTTATTTTGTGTAATTTGCAGTTTTTCTCCCCGGGCCTCTGCTGAAGAGAGTAGGTCTCCTACCCATGTGGGCTATCCTGGTAAACAAATGCAATAAATATAAACAATAGCTATGTAACTCAGACTTAAAAGTCTAAATAGCCCTCTGTGCCATTTCACATATCACACCACTATGTCTGCTTTTAATTAGCTGCTAGGGCAACATCTGACTTAGCAAGGGAAGGTTGCACCAAGCTGTTGTGGGGCTTAGTTCATGCACCCACCTCCCAGTTGCTACATTAATAATTCAAGTGGGTTTCCTTTGGAGTGTTCTTTTTGCAATGAATCTTGTGAAACAGCATTAAACATACCGCTTGTTACAAAAGCCTTTACAGAGCCAAAAGGTTCTTTTCTAAATGTGGCTTGTCTTTTAAAAGGATATTCAAAAATGATTGACTTCAGCAATTGGCTAAGTTTCTGGTGTCATTCTAAGTGGATCCAGTATCTGTCTGCTTGGGATGACATGACTGACAGACCTCGATGCTTTGTCTGAGATGGCCTGCATCTGTCACCCATGGGTTTCCAGGCACTGGCTAAGGCTCCTGCCACCCCTATAGGGCCTTTTTAGGCGGTGTTCCAAAGACCAAATTACCACCGTAACAGCTATAAATAAATGCAGTCTGAGGGTCATGCTGCACAATGCTAGAAGTCTAAATCTCAAGATGCACTCACTCGAAGCACTCCTCAAAAGAGAGAACATCGACATTTGTGCTGTAATGGAGACCCGGTTTAAAGCAGCAGAAAGCACCCCTGTGCTACCAGGCTATAACTCATTCCACACGTTTTGGTCCCAGAACATGGAGCGAAGCTCCAAAGGCGGTGGTGTCTCCATATTCATAAAGGATATGCATACCTCCAGACTAGCAGCCCAGCATAAAGCATCTGAGATACTCCAGGTACAACTAACATTGGGTAAGACGGTGATTCAGGTCGTAGCCTGGTATAGGTCCCCAACCATGTTCCAAGACTTTCACTCCACATTCCTAAGCACCCTGGAAATTATTAAGATCCAAACCAACACTCTCATACTAGGTGACTTCAACTACCCCTCCAACTGGGAAAATGACTCATGCACCAATGCAATGGCCCAGTGCTTCCTGGAATTCATCAATTTCAATGCCCTGGACCAGCTCATTCTTACCCCCACTAGAGGAAGCAACATCACTGACCTGGTTATTGCTAACATGGGCAACTGTTGTTCTACACCAATAGTCAAGTCCTCCCTGGTTAGATCTGACCACAAACTAATCACCATGGAAATCCACATTTCACCCACACTCCCCGCAAAGGTATCCACCATGAAAAACTTCTCCAAAGATGACTTTGGACTCCTAAAAACAGAGGTGGCTAACTTCACGGCACCCATGCCAATGGAAAATAGATGCATGACTGCCGAATCATTCACCAATGCACTGTACAAACACGTATATAAATGCATGGAACTAGCCATACCCAACAGAACCAACACACTCTCCTCCAAAAAAAAGGAAGTCAATCTGCTGGTCCCCTGCCATTAATGAACTCAACAACAGAAGGAAGAAACTGTTGTGAAGTCCAAGACTGGAAAAATTCCCTTATTAGCCTCAACAAAAAGTTGAGATCTCTCATCAAAACCTCCAAAACCAGGTATGAAGGCAGAATTGCGGCAGACACTAAAAACAGCCACAAAGCCTTCTATAGTTATATCACGAATCTCAATGGCAATACCCAGATTTTCTCTGAGTTACTACACAATGCTACCTTCTATACTGAGCCAACAGATATTGCAAACATACTGGCTGACAGATTCAGTGCCAACTTTACCCTCCCCCCCCAAAAAGGACTAATCTCAATACCGGAAGAATGGCAGGCATCCAGCATTACGGTAGCACAGGTTAAAGCTGCAATGTCCAAGGCCAAGAATACAGCTTCCATGGGACCCGACAATATCCCTGGCTGTGTTCGACATGAATTACAAAGTGAATTGGCACCACATCTGTGTGTCCTGTTCACTCACAGCCTCGCCTCAGGCTTTGGCCCTACCGAATGGTGTACTGCCACAGTCATCCCTCTCTATAAAGGAGGAGCAACTACAGACCCTGGAAATTATCACCCCATTAGCCTGATGAGTCTGATATGTAAGGCTATGGAGCACATCATCATGGACCTAATTAACAAGGATATAGGGAATCTCTAAACTCTAAATCCCATGCAAATTGGTTTTGTGAAAGGTAGAGCATGCCTTCTCAACCTGGTTGACTTCTTTGAGTCAGTCACCAGAGCTGCGGATGAAAGTAAGGCAGCTCCATACAGCCTATCTTGATCTGGCCAAGGCCTTTGATACCATTCCTCACTCAGGAATTATTGATAAACTCACCAAATTAGGCACCAACCCCTATATCGTTAGGTGGGTTGCAAATTGGCTCACAGACAGAACCCACAGTGTGAAAGTAGCGGACTCCAAGTCAGACTGCTGACAGTCGTGAGTGGAGTCCCACAGGGATCGGGGTCCTGGGTCCTCTCCTGTTTGGTATCTACTTCTCAGAAGTCTAGGCCAACATGGAGGGACTCTGGCTGACCAAGTTCGTAGATGACTGCAAGCTGGGGGATATTAACTCCCCAAGTGATGCAGACATCCTACAGAAAGGCCTCACTGAGACCAATGACTGATGCCACAACCACGGCCTTAAGTTTAATGACAAAAATGTGTTGTCATCCCCTTTTGGAAAAACTCAGTTCCCATTGATGGGAGCCCACTGAACACTGAAGGCATTATAAGAGATCTGGGGACACAGGTTGACAGCAACCTCTCTGACCACCACATTGTCACTGTGGTCAGAAAGTCCTTCTACGTGGCACATCTCATTACCTGGGTTTTGCATCTAGGAAGAGTGAGCTCATCATTTCTACACCTCCCTCATTAGACCAGTCATAGAGTATAATGCCCCATTTGGCATGTACCTCACTAGACACCTGCAATAGCTGGAGAGGCCACAAAAGTACCTCATGAAGAGGATCCCAAGCCTTAAATACATGTGCTACATGGACAGACTAAAAAAAAAAAAAAAAACTCCAGCTATTGTCTATCTCATATCGTCTACTAAGAGGTGATCTCTGCTTGACTTACAAAGCCATGTCTGACCCAGCTCTGTTAGAAATGCTACATCTAAAGAAATCACAATCCCTCTGCACCACATGCTCTAGAGACTTCAACATCATTACCACAATCAACAGAACATGCTGGAGGAACAGGTTCATAACCCAGAGACTGCCCATGCTCTGGAACAGACTTTCCATACATGTCAAGCAGAGCACCTCACTGGCCCTCTTCAAGAGAAATATTGATGAGTGGATGGGAAATAGAAAGTTCACCCTGAGGATCACTCCAGTGGCTCTACTTGATAGAGCCACTGGGAACTAACGTCGGATGGCACAATGCCAGGGCATTTCTATGGGCTAGGCTTGTAAAGGCTCCAGGGCCATTAGCCTAGTAAACACCTATGAACCTATGAACAAAACGGGTGCACTCATGTAAGCAGAAAAACTAAGCATAAATAATACTAACATTATGGCAGAAAAACTTCATGTTATGCCTTAAATATTTACTTAGTTTAGTTTATTACTGAAGACTGCGGTGGTGGTGCTGCGGTAGCATTGTCGCCTCACAGTAAGACATTGTCCTGTTCGATTCTCAGCTAGAGCATCTTCTGTGTGGAGATATGCGTGAATGGGCGTACCTTCGTTGAAGGTTTTGTGTCAGGGCTGGCAACTCGGCATGTAAAAATATACTGCCAATCATTAGCGGACTGGAGTTCCACTGTGGCGACCCCTAACCGGGAAAAGCCGAAAGAAACAACAACTGAAGAATTATTTAACCAAAGGAGATAAGATGAAAGAGATAAAATCAGTAACTATGGATTTAGCCAGAAGTTGAACACTGCTGGAACTAAAACTGTTCAAACTGTTTTTACTTATCTTTCATATATTATAAGGATTGAAGTCTAAATAATGAGACAGTGAGAATAAATTTAGAGTTGTACAATTATGTACAGGAATGATTTACAGCCTAAACATACCGATTAAGTGGCAGGAAGTATTTAAAACTGTAACAACTTCATGCAACTTGTTTAACATACTTGTTTTATTCCCAGATTTTAAATGATTTATAGTAAACTATATGATATAGTCTGGGTTGCATAAGATTATAATAGATCTGGATAATGCTCTGAGCTGCTTATAAAATATTGACCTTCTTACTTAAAATTTGAAAACATGAAAGTGCATGTCAGCTGATGTCATATGACCTCAGTGCTTTTAAAAGTGGTGGAATTCTTAGTGATCACTTTATACTGATGGATACATTTATCAGACTGGTTTATTTGGATCAATGCACTGAAACTAAATTCAGCATTCACTCAGAGTTTGCCTTAGAGGTGCCACCTTTCACCATTGCAAAAGATAGAAAAAACACACCCCTTGTAACACCTCTAGCCCTAGCCCTCTCCACTCACCTGCACATCCATTTTGTGAAGTAAATTTCATGTCAGTGGGAGCTGGAATGGCTTCTTTTGCCTTTCTCAGACTTGACCATATTACTTTAACAATGTTTCTCCTAATAATAATCATTATAAGATGGCATTTTCATAAACTCTGGCATTCTGTTTGGGCTGATAAACAGAATACTGGAGTTTGCACAGAACTTTTTGGACTACTGGACAATCACTTTCTGGACAGTCTGGAAAAAAAAACTCGATAGGTTGCAACCCTTGTCTGCTTTTTGTGTTGAACTTTGTTGCAGTGTTGGTTTAAACTTCATGCATGGAAGTATCAGTCTGCAGAATCCATGCTTTCTACTGTGGAATATCAATTGTGTCTTTATTTTTACTGAGGTAGTGCACTGATCAATATCGACTAACTTCAGTCTCATTTTTTAGGCCACATCCATAGAGCACAACACAACTCATAGTATTCATATTTTAAAGTGACAATGAAATAAAATCTACATAGCACTTCCACTGGAAATGCACTTAATAGTCTTGCTAAACATGTAGAAATAGACAGAGGAAATGTTTCTAGACTAAGGCGTAGGTCATGTTTCATTTAAATATAAACAAAAAGTAGTCTAGGGAAGACGGCAATACATATTTAGGTAAGATGAAGCTTCATTAAGTACTGAATACAGTATAATGATGCCCACTAGAATGAATCAATGCTATCAAGCCATTTTCATGTAAGCAATAATGCCCGACAGGGTGTGTGTGTGTGTGTGTGTGTTAATGTGTAATTAATATCCACTCAGGGTGCTACACCCCTGGAAGTGCATTAATTACACATTAACACACATCCTGGAGGGCATTACTGCGCTTAGAGAATGGGTTCTCTGTAAAACTGTTGTGTTTTACTTACTTTTTTTTTATGTACTATATTATTTTTTTATATATTTTTGATGTAAAATATTTCCTCCACCTAATGTTTCAAACTTTCTGTAGTACATGTCAGTGATGTTGGAGGAAGCATTTTACATCAAAAATATATAAAAAATAATATAGTTCTTAAAAAAATAAGTAAAACAGAACAATTTTATAGAGAACCCATTTCCTCTCTCTTTCATACAGTCTTCTTCTGCTTTCACATACAAACATACATATACACACACAGTTTCCTTTGCTTTCATACGGGCATTCACTCACACACGCATAACTCAACCTCTTAGTACAAAAAATCTGGACAAAGAAAAAATAATGGGGGGACAAAGCTTCAAAAATAGGGACAAAATTTAAATATTGCTCTTATAAACTTAGAAAGTTGCTAGAATAAAAGGTCTTGTATTACAATGCATTTTCTGAAAGATATAAAGCATGAAACTCAAATGGCTGTCATTATTTAGTGAATTCACTCTGATTTGTCACAAAACTTCAGAAAACCACAAATTTTATGAGGAACAGACAAAATATGAGGCAAAAATTTGGACATTCTGTGAAAACATGGACAGTTGACAGCTATGCACACAAGACCGCTTTCTCTCTCTCAATCTCAAACATACAATCTCCTCTGTTTTCATACATGCATTCACTCACACAAGATCGCTCTTCACTCTCTCGTGATGTTTCTCTCTCTCACACAGTCTCCTCCGCTTTCATACATGCATTCATTGACACAAGATCGCTGTCACTCTCTCTCTCAGTCTCCTCTCCTTTCATACATGCATTCACTCACACAAGACTGCTCTCACTCTCTCTCGATCTCTCTCACACACACACAGCCTCCTCTGATTTCATACCACTCTCACACAAAGACAGAAACATAAACGCACACATTTAATGCTTTTAATTTGTCACCACTGCACTTATGTGAAAATAGTGAAGAATATCTCAGTATAGTAAGATAAGCAGCATGCATGGTCGGTCTTTAATCAAGTGCTGCTCTTACTTATCCAAAGAGCTTCATAGCATTCAGAAGCCCAGATCTTCCATTAACAAGCCCATAATACCCCTTATGTTAAAACTATAGGTTCCCTACGTAACTTTTAATTAAGCCCAGTGTAACTTTTGTATGTGATTTTGCACAGAGAACTGATGAGGCTGATAGAATATAAAACTGCCTGGGTCCATTGTGCCTCCCCACATGAATTTTGTGAGTTATAACACTACAGTTTCTTGCCAAAGTTCGGGGGCATGTCCATATGTTAGAATTGTAATACAAATTCTTAGGTTTTTCATAAGTCTTTAAAAGAAACACCAGGTGGTGTTAGGTCTCACTGATCTTAAGCGTTTAATCTTGCTTGTGTCAGCTGTAATAGATATAGTTAGGGATATCTTCCCTTTTCACTGCAGTTCTCTAACATAGCTTTGCTTACTGTGAAGATAAACCAAAAAGCACTTGGCCACAGGATAAGGATCCACAAACGATCTCCACTCAGTAGTCATAAAACACCTCTTTAATAAAACTTCACCTCCAGACCATAAAAACACAATGACAACACAGTAGAGTTAAGCGCTTTCACCCAGTCCAAATACCAGGCTTCCTCAGAACTCATAACAATGTAATTAATCCCTTTAAATAGCTTAAAATTCAGCATGTGACAGCCCTTCCCCGCCAAAAAATTTTAAACACACACAACCCTGTTTTGTGCAAGTAAGACCTAGTACACTTGTTTAAAACATTAAAAATCAATAAATCAATGTGACAAAAAATAACTTCACAACCACAAAGTGCAAATGAATGCTTATGTATATGTACATAAAGTATATAACTGGTACTAAAAAGCAATCATAGTAATTACAATTCACATTGCAAATCATAATATGGCAGCTCTTAATTTTAAAACACTGCCAATATCAATATTGTTTTTTAATACCACGGCTTTTCCAGCATTTAATTTAAAGCATCTAAAGTTTTATTAAAGAAGTGTTTTACGACTACTGAGTGGAGATCGTTTGTGGATCCTTATCCTGTGGCCAAGTGCTTTTTGGTTTGTTGTTTCTTTTTACCTTGGTATTACTGTGAAGATAACATAGAATTTTTCTGCAAGTACACTCGCTACATCTTCTGGTTGGGTGATCATTTTTTATTGATAACATGCTACCATTTGATCCTTCCAATTTTCTGATGTAATTAAATACCTTAACATGCTATTTTTCCCTTTTAGTTTTCTGATGTGATTAAATTATACCTTATTACTGCTGTTAAAGTTTGAGGTAATGACAAGTTCACAATTTAGCAGTTTCTGTACTTTTAGTCTAGAATGTTTTTAAAACCAGGGTGACTAAGTACTACCTCCTTTTTCTGTTTTATGCCTTGCAAATTTTTGTGACTTCAACAAAGTTTTAAATTTATGTAAAGATTTGTGTTTTTCTTTTGTGTGTTCATGAATACAAAATGTAGTAATTTCAGAACGTATGGATAGTATCCTGAGCAGATTTAACTGCAAAATGAGGTCAGTAGCTCAGGTCTCCTCCTCATCATGGCCTCCTCCTGTAAATTCAAGGAAGAATGATTTATTTTTTTTAACCATCCTCTTAGGTCAGAGAGTATCTGTCATGATCTGGGTTACTCACACAGGGTATAACCATGAATGAGGAGGAGAAAGGATAGGGATTCTATGTTGGTCTGCATGATTTCTAATATACTAACACTCTTAGATGTTACTTTTGTACTATTCTGAAATGTTTTGATTAACATAATTAATATAATATCTGGGCATATTTAACTGATGATGCATAATTCTGTCCAGTTATCATTTGGTAGTTAAAAATCACCTACAAGAACTGCACTTTCCTTGAGTTTTATATCTTTTAAGAGTTTAATCATGAAATCCTCATGTTTCACAGAGAACAAGGACAGTATACAGTACATTCATAAAATATTATATAGCATGTCACAGGTATTAATTATTCTAAGAGCAGTTTTGAGTCATGAGTTATATATTTTAGTTTCCCACACTTACTTGCCCAGCTCCCACCTAGGCCAGATACTTTCTTGGTAAGTATAAGTGATTGTCAAGTATCTGTAGGAAGTGAACACTGACTCTCTCTACCACACTTACATCACCATGGAGTATTTTTAAACATCTTTATTAAAATCAAGCTGACTTGCTGGGATTGATTGGCATCTCTTCTACTGTGCCAAGTAGCCCCATTTATAAATTGTGCCCAGGGCCTGCAGCCTCTTTTCCCCACTCTAGATATACCCAAGTGGTGCAGAAAATGGAAAATATTTGTTCCATATTTTTTCCTTTAGAAAGTGATCTCTCATATTAGAAAGTAAGAGTATTTCAGGTATAGATGAAATAAAAAAAATGTGTAATAGTGCTCACACCCCACAAAAATTTAGGTTCATTGAACTTAAATTCATAAATTAAAAAAAAGCAGCCTGGAGTCATTTTATTCTGACCTGAGCTCGAAGTGCTGCAAAGAGCAGCAGTGTGGGATGTGTGGTGCATGATGGGAAGAGGAAAGCCTGATTGGCCCTAAAGTTTGTAATGTAAAGCCTGCTAGTTAGAGAAAAATGCAATATTTTTTTAAACACCTATACTGAATTATCACTTGTGACATAAGCAAACTGACATTTGTATAAAAGTTAATGAAACTATTTTAGCAAGTTCACGTTCACAAACATTATACATCAAATATATTGTTATAATTCATATAATCAAACCAGCATTACATAAATTGCTCAATTTCTGCCTTCTCTTTAACCTCATTCCTCCTCCAAAACCAGTTTGAATCCATGTATTGTTCCCACAATTTTCACTTTTTTCTATGTACTTTACTCCTAACCTTTTTTAAGAATCACGCTTCCTGTTCTTTTATCTCTCTTACAATATTCACTACTTCAAGTACAGTTGGTTTAGATTCTGATTTCCATTTCCTAATATTTTTTTTACAGCCACCATAATTAAACTTAACAAGGACTTACTGTGTTTAGGCAATTCAGATCCAGTATCCCAGATCAAAAAATAATTTCCTTAGTTACACTCATTTGTTCACCCAGTATTACTAAAAGAGTGCTCTGTATGGAACTTTTAAAGTCTGCCAACTTATTATACTCTGAGAACATGTACTTCCAGGTACCTGTTTCTTCCCCATTACACCTCCAACATTTACCATCTACCTGAGGAAAAATTCTTTGGAGTCTGCTTGGGGTATAAAAGTATCTACTGCAAACACATCCAGGCAAAATTCCTAAATCATCTAGATTTTGTTGCATATTTGGGAGCCATACATATGTCTTTCCATTGTTTTCTTGTGAATTGCATATCCAATCTCCCTTCCCAATCTTTTCTGACCTCCTCTGATTCATTCCTATAGTTATCATGCAGTATTTTATATGCCCCACTAATTATCCATTCTTTAGCAGCAGCTTCTGTTCTAGAGTCAATTAAAAACTCAACCAGTGCAGGTCTTTCATTTAGGATTCTCTTATCCCTTTCACTTTGTCTATACTTGGATATCAATCCCTGATAGGAAGGTCAATTACTAGCCTACAATCCAAATGTCTTCTTGGTCTCTTTCCATTCTATTACCTTTCCCTCTCTAATTACTTTTTCCAGTACCTTGGTTCCTTGCCAGCTTCTACCAGTAACTTTCAGACCCCTCTTGCTTACCCTCTTGTACCCCTAATTGCAGCCATTCCTATCATCAGAATCACCTTTCTCCATTTCCATGTTGGCTTAGTTCTTAGTACATTTTTTGCTGTTTTATGAATATAATATTCTGTATGACTGTAATTCTTAAGGATCTGCATTCAAAATAACATTATTCCCTTATTCCTTGAATTACCCACCCTGCTTCATCATTATCGATTTCCACTTTGAATTACGGCTTTCGACTTGTGTTATGTATAACAGCCTAAACTGTGTACCTCTAAAATATCCCTTCAAATAAGGTAAGCATAAACCTCCTTGTTCTATTGGGAGGATCAATTTATCCTACTTTACTCTTCCCCTCTTCCCTTCCCAAATAAAATCCTTGAACTCTTTATTAATTACTATCTGCAACTATTCCTCTGATTGATCAAAATATACATGACCTGTGTATAAAACTAAAGGGACTAAAATATTTTACTGCTTGTATCCCTGCTATCCACATCCATAGCAAGAGCTTCATGTTTTTCAGTTTTTGTATTATCTTTTGTTTTGTCTCTTCCCACATATACTTAGCTGCCACAGCAGTATCCTTTAATCCATATTTCATTTTGCCATGTCCCCATAAATATGGGCACTGCTGAACCAATTCATGTGTGGGTAGTTTACAGCTAAAGCTTTTGTTTTATTCCTATTCATTTTGTATCCCAACCCCCCCCCCCCCAGAACTGTCTCAGAATGTTCAACACTGAGATGTCCTTTTCTGGTTTCATCAGGTACAAAATATCATCATCTGCAAATAAAGCCAACTTTTTTTAACACCATACCAATTATATTCTTGAATTCCTGAGTCCCTTATTTTCCTTACCAATGTTTATAAATATAAGGCAAATAAAGGGGAAATAGGACACCCCTGCCTGGTTCCTCTGTTAAGACACAACTTATCAGAGATGAACACACCCACTTTAATTTTTGCCTCCGATCCCTCAAATATCCTTCTAATTAACTTTATAATTGTACCAGGAAATGAAAATGCTTCCAATGCCCTTCTCATAGAATTCCAGTTTACTCTGTCAAATGCTTTCTCTGCATCAAGAACCACCAATGACAGTGGTATTTTCTTATGTTCTGCTTTCTTCTTTTTCATCCTTATTCTATTAATGTTGTCAAATGTTTGCCTTCCCTCCACAAAACCACAATGGTCCATTATCTATCAATTTTTGCATCACCTTTGCCATTCTTTTAGCCATTATAGACAAACGCTTTAAAATAGTGGTTTAAATTTGAAACTGGCCTATATGAAGCTGGATCAGACGGTTCTTTATTATCTTTATGTTTTACAGCCACCACAGCTTTTTTCCAGGATTTTGGTGCCTCCTCCCTCTTTTAAACTACTGTAGACAAAACCTTCCAAACATTTATCACTTTCTTCACTCCTAGCTCCACAATTCTACTAGAATACCATCTATTCTTGGAGACTTTCCTGCGGGTTGGTGATTTTGGAAATACATCACCATTTTTATCTCATCTTCTCCTATTTTAACTGTTAGCTGTTAAACCTCATCTTCCTCCAACCTTGGAATATTTAAGTCTTCCATAAATATTTCCATTTGTGATTTTTCTTGATTTCCCCACTTCTCTGCTTTATAAAAATTTTCATAAAAGTTCTATAATTTCTCTAATACCTCTACAGGATCTCTGGTTATTTTTCATGTTATAGGATCCCTAAATTTGGCAACAACCCTTTCTACTTTCTGTTACCTAAGTCATGACAAAAGGTTTTGTGCCCTGGAGTTGTCATCAAGCACAGTTGCTCAACACCAATCTTTCTAAATTGACACATATTATCAAGGTATTCCCTTATTTTCGCTTCAGCACTCTGCAATTGTGCCTCTTCTTCTTCTTCTGTGAGATTCCCCTTATTTTGCAACACCTTGACATTTGTCAGCCCCTCTAAATAATTCTTATTACTCTTAACCAGATCTCTTTCTCCTTTATTTCTACCCTATTTTAAATTCTACTTTACTTTTATCCCACTCATTAGCTGTAACTTCTTGAGTAGTTTTCACCTTACCCAATAACCCCTAGATAATTTCCACTACCCATTCATTAAATTCCTCTCTTTTAAACAAGTAGTTGGGGAAGAAGCAGTGCCTTATTTCATTACTCTGCACTTTTATCTTAGTAATTATTGCCACATGATCCAAAATGGTTACTGGATGTGCGTCAAAGTTCTCAATTAAATGCACATGCTCCTATGAAATACAATTTCTGCCTAGTCTAGACCAGTTATTGTACCTTAGGGAATAATATATAAATTCAGATATCCTACTTCTAAATTCACATCTTTCATACCAAATATTTTCATAAAGTTCTTTAGAAATGTACCCTCTTTTGTAACATTTTACCTTATATGCCCCGCAGATATATCCTCATCATATCGCCCAACCGTACCGAATTACTCAGTTTTTACCAAGTTTTGGGGTCCAAATAATGGGGTGTCACGATTCCCAAGTGGTACTCCTTCATTTCTGACTTTATTCCAGCTTTTTGTATTTTTTATTTTTTGAGCTGATGCCATCACATGCACAATGACGTCAGATCCGTTGGGGCTATCAACCTGTCTGAATTGAACTCAAGGGCTCAGTGCACACACTTCCATCTGGTATGCATTTCCGCTGGATCTGCGAGTGGAAAACATTTTATTCAAATGGATCTGTGACCAGGGATCATCTTTGGCTGCACTTGTGAGTGACGTTCTCTTTTGGGAAGTTTTTTATTCAAATGGATCTCGGCGAAGTCCTGGGTACTGCAGAGCCAGAGCAGGGTGAACGGACAGGATTCTGGCTGAAGTAGGAAACATGTTGTTTTACTTATTCTGACTGAAGAGAGGAGGTGTGTGTGTGTGTGTGTGTGTGTGTGTGTGTGTGTGTGTGTGTGTGTGTGTGTGTGTGTGTGTGTGTGACAGAAAATGCCCCAATTTAATACACCTGGTGGCTAGAGGTACTCAGGCTCAAACCATGTACCTTGGGTACAAGGTAAAAAGAGCCTCAAGTCCCTAGCTACCACCACTTTTAAATTTATGCCTCATATTTTTGATCTATTCCTCATAAAATCTGTGGTTTTAAGGATTTTTGTGGCAAATCACTGAAGGATTGAATTCACTAAATAATGATAGGCATTTGAATTTCAGACTTCATATTCTTCAGAAAATAAATGGTAACACAAAACCTTTTATTCTATCAATTTTCTAAGTTTATAAGATCAGTATTTGAAATTTGTCCCTATTTTGGGTCTGTATTCCCCCATTATTGGCTTTGTCCAGGTTTTTTGTGCTAAGAGGTTGAGAGCTATGGTGAGAAGTGAGAAATGAATTCACTAAATAACAGCCATTTAAGTTTCAGTCTTCCTATCTTTCAGGAAACTGCTGATTTGGCATAGTGGTATGATGATCTGACTGTAGTGCACAGGGTCCTGGGTTCAAGACTTGGCGGTGAAATGCATCGTGGTAACACAAGATTTTATTCTAGCAACTTTCCAAAATGTTTGTCCACCCCCCCGGAAAAAAAAAAAAAAAAAAAAAAAAATATATATATATATATATATATATATAGATAGTGTGGGTATGGAAGTAGACTTTTATGATGGAAATGTTCTGAATTGGGCAGTTTTGTCATTACTGGTTCATGCATTTTGTTTCATTGCCTACTAAAAAAAACGTTCAAACAATAAATTTAAAATGTGCTCTGTCTAACAAGTGTGCTGTATTTTACAAGAAATACAATTTAATAAAGTCAGGAAGGTGTATCAAAGAACACATGTTGATGATGTTAATCAGCGTACAGATTTGTACCTATTTTTCATTGGCCTTGTCCAGATTTTTGATGTTTCCAGGTGGAGAGGTATGATCCTCATTGTTGCAAATCAAATTCCAGTCATCACCTATAAGTAATATGCCCTGCTGAAAGCTGATTATTTCTCTGAAAAATGTTTAAGCTTCACAGTAGCAGTTTTAGGTGGACTATAAGTACATGCCAGCAGCCGCTTACAACCACAAATCTGCCATCATCATCTTTTATTTCCACCTCTTTCACTACTGGAGTTACTCTAACAATTAATTCGGCAGAATATCCATCCTGGAATCCTTTGTTTACGAAATCCACATTCTCAATTCTTTCCAAATGAGTCTCCAGTAGCATTACTATTTGAACTATGCTTTTAATACTCGTACTCTTTCCATTTTGTCTATACCTGTGACACCACTTACATTCTATAATAATGCAGAAAGTGCTGCCATTATAGTAGGAAATCATTATTCCCACCTATTAAATATGTCAGCTTTTTTAAATGTATATTTCCAGCTTTTGTGATACATGCATTTATTAATGTTTGGTCAGGTTAATCCTTTATACAGTGCTTTTGTTAGCAGCAGCATTGAAACCTACGTCACATTTTACAAGACTTTTTGTTTTAATAAAAAAAACTCAAAAAAACACATACACACCCAGAACACCCAAGAACTTAATACAAACACACATAACTATATACATCTTCAAATAATAAAGTTTAACGCTCCTAATAGGACCACCTGTGCCAAATAAATAGCTGCTAACACAGGCTCTAATTAACCTAAAACTGAGGTTACCTATGCATCATATTGCCTTCTAATCACACTAACTACTGACTGCTCTTTTTCTATCTTTATTCCCTCTACTGATGTAAAAACAACTTGCATGCTTTCAGAAATCATTAACTTTTAGCCCTGTTTTGACTTTTACTGCCCTATTATTATCTTGTCTCCATGGAAACTCGACAGAAGAATACTTAGTCCTCTGCTTCAGCATAAACAAGCTTTATTTATTTATTTATTTATTTTATTTCCAGTTTGATAACCGGGGAGTTCCACTGGGCCCAGAGGGCCCATTTTCAGTGGAGGCCCGTGGAGAAAAGCTCCTTATTACATACAATTAAAACAAGCATACATTTATGTAATTATACATACAATTATAAATGTTTTAGAAAACAAATGTAAAATTATACATGGAGTTGTATCAAATTGAAAAGGTGCAGAAAGAAAGGAAGAAAAAGGGGAACAAAATTAACAGAGAGAAAGGATAGAGAGCTATGTACAATATTTACATCTAACCATTCTTTAGATTCTGAGCAAGGCAGTTGTATGGCAAAAAAATAGCATGTGCATGAGGGAGTACATATATAAGCGATATTAGGAGGAGTTAGGTAGGAAGAATGCAATTACATTTCCAGTTTTGGGAGAGGTGGAAGTGGAGCTGGGATTTGAAGCCTTCGAAGCTTGTAGTGATTTTTAGCAGGGGTGGGAGGGAGTTCCACTTTTTGGCTAATGAATAGGAAAGGAGAAACTGGCTAGGGGGACGTTTTGGTTTATATACAGAAAGTAGATTTTGTTGGGCAGATCTAAGGGGTCTGTGCGGAGTGTAGAATGGTAAGATATTAGTAAGAGCAGGGCATGCAGTAGGTTTAAAGATTATTTTGTGGGCTGTAGTAAGCTGAAGGTAGACAAGGTGGTTAGGAAGCTCTAGCCACTTTAGCATGTGGAGAGAGGTGCAATGATGGGAGGAGTGTTTAGATTTAGTAGCAAATTTAGCAATTTTGTTGTAGCAGATTTCTAGTTTTGAGGTGATGGTAATAGAAAGATTAGTCAGAAGTGGAGCACCGTGCAATAGTGATGGTAGTAAATAGGTAGAAGCTAGAGTTTGCCTTGTAAATGGAGAGAGAAAGTGAGCATTTCTATATAACATACCTAGCTTCTGATGGGTTTTTTTCGATATTAAGTTGGACGTGTATATCAAATTTCAGATGTTCACCTATAGTGACCCCAAGAAGTTTTGCAAAGGGGACAACTTCTATAGATGAGTTGGCATGGCTGATGATATTGAAGGATTGCTTGTCAAGTGTGACAGTTTTTGAGGGAGAGAAAAGGAGGATTTTGGATTTATTGGCATTAAGTGAGAGATGGTTTTGAAGCATCTAGTGCTGAGTAGTTTTAAAGGCCAATTGGGTTTTTGCCTTGAGCTCAGTGAGACTAGGAGCAGAGCAGACTAAAGTGGAGTCATCTGCATATTGCACTATTTTAGTGTTAGGAATGGCGGTGTGAAAATCATTGATAAATATATTAAAGAGCATTGGTCCTAGTATGGACCCCAGTTTGACATTTCACAGCCTGGGATCTGGTAGAGAGATAACTGTGGAACCAGGTAAGGCAGTTTTGAGAGAGATTGAGGTTAGAGAGATGATTCAGAAGGTGGGTATGGGAGATGGTATCAAATGCCTTGGATAGATCTAGGGCGATGGTGGAAACAATTTCTCCAGTCGCGAGCAAGGTTTATTATGTCTAAAAAAGAGAGGAGAGCAGTTATTGTACTATGTCCAGGAGGACGGAAGCCATGTTGGGTAGGGGTAAGGAGTTGATTATTGATGAGGAAGGGCATGAGTTGGAGATGGATGCATTTTTCAAGGATTTTTGAGATTGGTGAAAGAATGGCTATGGGTCGGAAGTTAGAGATGTTATTATTTTTGCCTCCTTTGTGGAGGGGCAAGATGAAGGCTGCATGCCACAATTTGGGGACATACGATTCCTGTATGGATCTATTGATGAGAATGCTGATGGGGATAACGATAGCATCTGCGGCAAGCTTTAGAAAGAGTGAGGGAATATTATCAGGGGCGTTGGAGCATGGCTTAAGTTTAGAGAGAAGCTTTTTGATGTAGGAGGTTGAGATGAGTTTTAGATAAAAAGTGGGGGGAGGATTGGGAATGGGCGGTTGAGGAGAGGAAGGGGCAGTTGGATTGAGTGGAAGGGAGGAGATCTGGTTGGGGAAGGTCTTAGTGAGTTCAGCTATAGAGTTAGTAAAAAAGGAGTTGAAGAGGGTAGCAATTTCTGTATTAGCTTTTTTTGTTGTCAGGACAGGGATTACTTTTGGTACCTGGATGCAGATGAGAGTTAATGGAGTTCCAGAATTGTTTGGGATTTTTGGGGTGGGTAGACTGAAGTTTAATATAATATGATTTTTTTGTCTTTTGTAACATGCTTTTTGGTTAAGTTGCAGAGTTGTTTATATTTTTGGAAGGTAACAGGGTGTATATTTTTGTTGTAAAGTTTCCAGGTATTGTCTCTTTGTAGCATAAGTGTTTTGGTGTCTTTAGTAAGCCATGGTGTGGAGTTGGGCAGACTTAAAGGACAGACACAGCAGGATGGTGAGAAAAACAATCAGTAAAGTTGAGAGTAAGTATAGAGGAAGGTAAGCAGGGTGGTAGAGGAAGAGTTGTGTAGATGTTAGTAAAGAAATTAGAGAGGCTGTAGGATGAATACGGACTGGGATATGAGTGAAGAAGTGGAGAGTGACAGACTAAGGTTTATAATTCTATAGGTGGAAAACAGCGAGAGAAAGTGTTAGAGACAGGTAAAGACTGCCAACTAGTGGTCTCGAACTGACATAGCACAGAGTGGTGACCACAGGAGAAGGCTGGAGGTAATAAGAATATCAGAAAGGCTTGAAGAAATAAATTGCTACAAAAAGACTAGGATAACGTGGGTAGGGGGATTCAGAGTAGAAGAAAGCAAAATAGAGTAGAAGAAAGCAAAATAGAGGGGGGTATGGCTGCTGGCTATTCTGGTAGGTTTACACTACAGAGCTAGCAAGTTAGTCAACAAAATCATATGCATGTTGAGGGAGGTAGAACCTCGTTTGACATACTTTCTTTAGTTATCTTGGAGTACAGTTCAAGGACTACTTTGGTTTCCCAGGATGGAGTAGGACAAACAGGGTATGGTAATTAAATGTTGTTGGTCTTGAATGTCCAGCTGGGCACAACCAGCAGCAGAAAAGATTAGGTAAAAGTAGTGAGAACAGCTGGGGAAAACAAAATAAAGGGACAAGATTGTAATAAAGAACGCACAGTGAATAACTGGAAAAGATGTAGGCTAGTCATGAAATTAAGAGCAATGCTGGTTCAAAACACGAGATATCAACAACAGGTGAAATGTCTTCTTGAACTAGGCACAGCGATATGAACATTTACTACAACAATTAAACAATACAGATTAATATAAAACATTGCAGTCACAGTGACATGAACATTTTCTTTAGTTAATAAGGTAGCTTAGTTTAAAAACATTGCAGTTAGGGAGTAGGCATTTATAAAATAAAAATAAAGCAGTTGCAGTAAAATCATTGTAGCTAGTTATCAGCATTAGGTAGAATGCCTTAAAGGAGGATAGGCACAAAAACATTTGCGCATTTCCCTTTCCAATGCGAATGACTGCGTTGTAACTAGGGTTACAAAATGTTAATATGCTATTCGTGTTGGAGTGAAACCAAGTAATGTGAACATTAATATAATACAGAGGAACACATAGGCAGGTCTAAGACCTAAGCCTTATTATCAGGCAAACACAGGATTAGGTGTATAGCTTTGCCTACGTGTGTTTTAGCTAAAAAGCCAAAAGTTCAGTCGCACCAGGGACAAAGCCGAGGGTAGACAGGGCAAACTCTTAGAGTGCTATGTCAATGGATCCAAAAGAGGAACAACACGTTAGACATAGTATTACAGTTCCCTTGTGTTTGGGTCAGGAGATAAATTTGCTTCTTAGTAAGGAAAATATGCTGCGCAAGATTTCGGATCACCTAATTGCATTATGAGCAAATTTCAATCCTCAGGGAGGATAGTTTAGTAGGCTAACACTTATATGTGTTTAGCAGGATGGAGCCAGAGCCAATTACAGTACAGAAAGCACATTTACAGGATAAAGTGTGCAGAGGAGCAAAAGGTGTTCCTCGTTGACTTTGGACAAACAATTCGAATAAGATACCTGTGTGCAAGGGTAGCAATAGCAAAGAGGAGCAATGCTGTTGGGCTAATAGAAGGTTATTGTTGTAGGAAGAGCATGCGATGCCAACACCAAGTATTTGGAAGCGCAGTTAAGAATCCAAGTATTTAAATGGTTCTTTTCAGACATGCGAAATGCGACATAGAGGGCATGTAAAACAAAAGTAATCAATGCGATAGACTTTAAGTAAAAGCAATCACAGAGCTGTGCTACAGATCACAACAGTAACGCAAGACATAAATGATAAAGGGCATATAAAACAGAAATAAGCAAAGCTATACACAGAGTGGGAGCAATCACAAATCTGTGCTACGGAACACAACAATAACGCATGGCAAAAACATAGGTAATACAGAGAGAAAGCAAATATCATTTGTAAAATGAAAGCACACTTACAATGTAAATAGAAGATAAAAGCCAGGGATGCTCAGCAGCCACACGCTAGTAGCGAATCTAAAAATGGCGCCACCAGAAACTGGTTCTTTATGATAGGTTTGGGGCGGATGTAGTAGGATGGGGGGGAGGACTTAGTGGAGAAAGCAGAAGTTGAGCATGGAATAATTAGAGCTTTAGAGCAGATTCCAAGGATGTATTAGGCAGGAAATGAGTAGGCAGTGGGGGAGATGGAAGAATTAGAGGTTTAGAGCAGATTCCAAGGTTGTATTAGGCAGGAAACGAGTAGGCAGCGGGGCAGATGGAGAGAAAAAGTAAAGAAAAGGAGGGGACAATGCAGACTAAGATGAAGAGGAGAGTAAGTAAAGAAAAAAGTAAAGAAGAAGAAAGAAGTAAGTAAAGAGTAAAGCCACATAGATGGACTTCCTGACCACAGTGGTAATGTGGTGGCCAAAAGTTTATTAGATTAAGCCAAGGGTCAACTCTCTCTCTCTCTCTCTATATATATATATATATATATATATATATATATATATATATATGGGTCACCTTTAAAATCTCGAAATCGCGTTTGCCCGAAACGGAATCAGACGGGACGAGAATACCGAAAACGCAGATGACCGAAAAGGTGAGAACCCGACGGACTCGGTAAGTGTGCGATCGAGTGAGGGATGTAGTGTTAGGGAGCGGACAGGTAAGTGTGCGATAGTGAGGGACTGTGGGTTAGGGGTGGGTTAAGTGAGTTAGGGTTAGGGTGCAGGTAGGGTGTGTGTGCGATGGTGAGGGACTGTGGGTTAGGGACTCGGTAAGTGTGCGATCGAGTGAGGGATTTAGTGTTAGGGAGCGGACAGGTAAGTGTGCGATAGTGAGGGACTGTGGGTTAGGGGTGGGTTAAGTGAGTTAGGGTTAGGGTGCAGGTAGGGTGTGTGTGCGATGGTGAGGGACTGTGGGTTAGGGACTCGTAAGTGTGCGATCGAGTGAGGGATTTAGTGTTAGGGAGCGGACAGGTAAGTGTGCGATAGTGAGGGACTGTGGGTTAGGGGTGGGTTAAGTGAGTTAGGGTTAGGGTGCAGGTAGGGTGTGTGCGATGGTGAGGGACTGTGGGTTAGGGGTGGGTTAAGTGAGTTAGGGTTAGGGTGCAGGTAGGGTAAGTGTGCGGTAGTGTCGGACCTTAGGGTTAGGGTTTGGGTTAGGGATAGTGCATATGTTATGTAGTGTACTGTGTTGTTTACGTGTGGTGTGTTGGTGTAATGGTTTTCGGTGTTTTGCGTTGTCGGCGTTTTATGTTTTCGGTCTTTTCGTTTCGGTCATTAGTGTTTCGGGCAAACGCAGTTTCGAGGTTTTAAAGGTGATCCATATATATATATATATATATATATATATATATATATATATATATATATGGGTCTACTTCTATTCACTGACTCCCATTTCGTCAAACTTTCATTTCACTGAAAGTTCATTACATCGACATGCATTTTAGGTGGGGGGCTTCGTCCCCCACACCCCCCCTACTATATATATCAACTCCAGGGTCGCACAACATTGGGGAAGGGGGCAAATGCTTGTCGATGTAATGAACTTTCAGTGAAATGAAAGTTCGACGAAATGGGAGTCAGTGAATAGAAGTAGACCCATATATATATATATATATATATATATATATATATATATATATATATATAGGTTTATAGGTGTGTACTAGGCTAATGGCCCTGGAGCCTTTACAAGCCTAGCCCATAGTATTATTCTGGCATCATGCTACCCGACCTTGGTTCCTAGTGCCTCTGTCAAGTAGAGCCACTGGAGGGATGCCCAGGGTGAATTTTCTATTTCCCATCCACTCATCAAGATTTCTCTTGAAGAGGGCCACTGAGGCACTCTGCTTGACGTGTATGGGAAGTCTATTCCATAGCATGGGCAGTCTTTGGATTATGAACCTGTCCCTCCAACTTGTTCTGTTGATTGTGGTAATGAGGATGAGGTCTCTGGAATGTGTAGTGTGGAGGGATTGGGATTTCTTTAGATGTAGCATTTCTAACAGAGCTGGGTTAGACAGAGCTTTGTAAGTCAAGCAGAGATTGCCTCTAAGTAGGCGATATGAGACAGAGAATAGTTGGAGTTTTTTGAGTCTGTCCATACAGGACAAGTGTTTAAGGCCCAGGATAATTTTTGTGAAGTATTTTTGTGGCCTCTCCAGTTGTTGTAGGTGAATCGTACTCAATGACTGGCCTAATGAGGGAAGAGTAGAGGGAGACAATGACCTCTTTCTTCCTGGATGCAAAACCCTTAGTAATGAGATGTGCCACATAGATGGACTTCCTGACCACAGTGGCAATGTGGTGGCAAAAGAGAGGTTGCTGTCAACCTGTGTTCCCAGATCTCTTATGACGGCTTCTGTGTTCAGTGGACTACCATTAATATGGTAATTCATGGGAATCGGGTTTTTCCCAAAGGGGATGACAACACATTTTTGGCATTGAGCTTAAGGCCATGGTTCTGACACCAGTCATTGGTCTCAATGAGGCCTTTCTGTAGGATGTCAACATCACTTGGGGAGTTAATTATGGCTCTCAACTTGCAATTGTCTGCGAACTTTGTCAGCCAGATTCCCATCATGTTAGCCTGAACTTCAGAGAAGTAGATACCAAACAGGAGAGGACCCAGGACCAAACTCTGTGGGACTCCAGTCATGACTGGTCAACAGTCTGACTTGGAGTCAGCTACTTTCACACTGTGGGTTCTATCTGTGAGCCAGTTTGCAACCCACCTAGTGATATAGCAAAAACAAAATTCAAAATGAAACGCTGTACAACAATGGTTAATGAAGTAAAGTTCTCTTGCAGAATAGGTAGTGTGATTAAATGATATAAAACTTAAAAGTTTAACATATATAGCAAAAAACTTGCATTCATTTCCAGTACTTAAATTAAATTAAATGCACTTACAAGATATTCACGCTGTGAATACAGTTATACCATTTTAACTTTTCCTACAATAAAAGGATTTTAACTGCCATTAAAACTAGAAGCTTTCATTTGATCTGTTAGACTGGTTAAGCTGTTATCACAGTTCATCACAGTCACATAGCAGCTACTACATCTTCAGTGCGGATACTTTGTATATCAGACCAAAATGATTGGATACTTTGAAGTCATCATAAGATTGGATACTTTGGAGCCATCATTTCGTTATGGTATAACTGCATTCACAGCGTGAATATCTTGTAAGTGCATTTAATTTAACTACTGGAAATGTATGCAAGTTTTTTACTATATATGTTGCACTTTTAAGTTTTATATCATTTAACCTCACTACCTATTCTCCAAGAGAACATTACTTCATTGGCCATTGTTGTACAGCGTTTCATTTTGAATTTTGTTTTTACTTGTTACTGATAGCTGTACTTTAGCATTAGGAGGTACCCTTTCTTTTTTGTATATCACCTAGTGATATAGGGGTTGATGGGTAGCTTAGTGAGGTTTTCTATGATCCCTGAGTAGGTAATGGTATCAAAGGCCTTGGCCAGATCAAGGTAGTCTGTATGAACCACCTTGCCTTCATCCACAGATCTGGTGACTGACTTAAAGAAGTTAACCAGGTTGAGCAGTCATGATCTACCCTTCACAAAACCAAACTGTGTGGGATCCAGAGTTCAGAAGTTCCTTATATCTTTTGTTTATTAGGTCCATGATGATGTGTCCATAGCTTTGCATATCAGACTTGTCAGGCTAATGGGGCGATAGTTCCTAGGGTCTGTCGTCACTTCTCCTTTGTGGAGAGGGATGACTGTAGCAGTGCTCCATTCAGTATGGACAAAGCCTGAGGTGAGGCTGTGATTGAACAGGGCACACACGTGAGGTGCCAGTCCACTCTGTAGTTCATGTAGAACACAGCCAGGGATAGTGTCAGGTTCCATATAAGCTGTATTCTTGGCCTTGGACAGTGCGGTTTTAACTTGTGCAGCAGTAATACTGGGTGACTGGCAATCTACTGGTATAGCGATTGGTCCTTTGGTGGGGAGACAGGGGTAAAGTTGGCAGTGAATCTGTCAGCCAGTATATTGGCAACATCTGTTGGCTCGGTACAGGAGGTGCCATTGTGCACCAGCTCTGAGCAAATCTGGGTATTGCCGTGGAGATTCTTTACATAACTACAGAAGGCCTTGTGGTTGTCTTTACTATCTGCTGCAATTCTGTTTTCATAGCTAGCATTAGAGGATTTGATGAGGGATCTCAACTTTTTGTTGAGGCTGATAAGGGAGTTTTTCCAGTCTTGGGACTTCATCTTATTTCTCATCAGTTTCCTCCTTCTGTTGTAGAGTTTGTTTATAGCAGGGGACCACCAGATTGGCTTCCTTTTTTTGGAGGAGCGCATCTTGGTTCTATTGGGTATGGCAAGACCTATGCATTTGTGTACGTGTTCGTAGAGGGCATTAGTGTATGATTCGGCATTCATGTAGCTGTTTTGCAATTGCCGTGAAGTTAGCCACCTCTGTTTTTAGGAGCCCAAAATTAGCTTTGGATAAGTTTTTCATAGTGGTTACCTTTGTGGGGGGGGGGGGGGTGGATTTCCAAGGTGATTAGTTTGTGGTCGGATCTAACCAGGGAGGAGCTGACTATTGGTACAGAGCAACGGTCACCCATGTTAGTAAAGACCAGGTCAAGTATGCTGCTACCTCTAGAGGGGGTAAGAATGAGCTGGTCCAAGGCATTGGAATTAATGAGTTCCAGGAAACGTTGGGAAAGTGTATTGGTACATGAGTAGTTTTCCCAGTTAATGGAGGGATAGTTGAAGTCGCCCAGTATGAGAGTGTTAGGTTGGACCCTAATATTCTCCAGGGTGCTTAGAAACGTGGAGTGTGAGTCTTGGATCATGGTTGGGGACGTATAGCAGGCTACAACCTGAATTGCTTTCTTACCCATTGTTAGCTGCACCTGAAGTATCTCTGATGCATCATGTTGGGCTACCAGTCTGAAGGTGTGCGCATCCTTTATGAATATGGAAGCACCACTGCCTTTGAAGCTTCAGTCCACGTTCTGGGGCCGAAAGGTTTGGAATGACGTACAGCCTGCTAGTGCAGGGGTGCTTTCTGTTGCCTTGAACCAGGTCTTTGTTACAGCACAAATGTCGATGTTCTCCATTTTTAAGCAGTGCTTCGAGCGAGTGCATTTTGAGATTTAGACTTCTAGCGTTGAGCAGCATGACCCTCAGACTGCATTTGTTTGTAGCTGTTACAGTGGTTATTTGGTCTTTGGAACACCGCCTAAAAAAGGCATTATAGGGGTAGCAAGAGCCTTGGCCAGTATCTGGAAGCCCAGGTGTGACAGATGCAGGCCATTTCTGGCAAAGCATCTAGGTCTGTCAGTCATGTCATCCCAGGCAGACATTTACTGGGTCCCCTTAGAATGACACCAGAAACTTATCCAATTGTTGAAATCAATCACTTTCTGCTTGAACTGTGGTATCATTCTGGGTGATGGTAGGAGGCTGCTCAGGGCTAGGGTCATACCTGTCTGGGCTACATAATCCGAGAGCTCCTCCATGTCGCTTTTCATGTAGTCCAGGGAGGTACATCTCAGGTCATTCACACCCACATGTACAATGACAGAGTCATATTTGTACCTGTTGTTGAGGGACCTGAGTGTGTGCATTATGTGGTGGATCCTGGCAACTGACAGGCAGCTGACTGTTACTTTCTCCTTATTCAACCTAGTGAGTGGGACATCAGTGTGCCTCACTATCGAGTCACCTATGACTAGTGTGTTGGGCATGCTGTTTTGCCTTACGAGCTTTGGTTTTGAGTGGCACACTGTTTAAGAGAGTTGTGTGTCTTATGATTAGTGTTGTGTTGTGGCGAGTGCATTTTTGCCTTGGAGGTCTCTGCTGTTTGTGTAGAATTTTATTGAGAGCCTCCATGAAGGTGGGTGTGTGGTTTGTGTTTTTATGTGAAGGCAGTGCTGAAGTGTGTTCTGGAGGGCTATGTGTTCCATGTGGTGTCATGCAAGTGTTAAACTTCTCCTCTTGACCAGCTACTCCGGTCTTGACTGCAGAGTGCGTGGCTTCCAATTTGGATATATAAGTGCATGTCTCGCAAGTTTGAGTGTTGGGAGGTAAGAGGAGAAGATTGTCAGTGTACATGAGGCAGTTGCTACATTGCCTCAGGATGCCCAAGCTCACCAGGCTAATAGGAGAAAACACAGGGAACTGACCTTTAGACATGCCTGGAGGGGTGTTCATTCATAAGAAGTACTGGAGCTGTTTTTTTGTAGAATGTTTAGTGCTGGTAGCACTGTTGTGTGCTACAATAATTGCTACAAGAAGTCTGGTAAAGTGCTAGACTAATAAGCTAGTAAAAGTGCAGAACAGCAGAGAACTAGCAGATCTAAGGGAAAAATTGAAGAGCACCGCTCAGAAGCTTACAAAAAGTCCTGGATACAGCAAATCTGTATCTGGACTACAGTAGTTCCAGAAAAGGCAGGAAACATTTATTTATTTATTTTTTTAGTAGAAAGTGAAGAGACAGAAGATAATGAGATAATTCAATATGCAGAAGTTAAAGGGGTGGGTCTTTACTAAGTTCTCACTATTAACAGTAGAATGAGCTGATGTAATGTGACTGGGGGGGGGGGGGGTGTCCAGTATCAACTTTATACCAGAGGCAGGCAACTCAAAGCCACCAAGACATAAGACCACCACAAGAACTGCGTGGGAGGGTGGGAAAAAACAGTTGGACAGATTACAGAGATATTAAATCAAAAGTGCAGACGATAATTGAGAACAGACTCATCTTTTCTAAATATCACAGAAGGCAGTACGTCAGCCTCTCTGCAGCAGCTTGAGCAACAGGTATATCCAATTTAAAACACACTGGCTATTTAAGGCACAGCAACCAGACCAATTATCCAAACAACAGTTGCAAGAATGCCCTGTCTAGATTAAACCAGTTCTGTTCACTTTCTCTCACTAAGAAAACAGATACACCTCTAGACAAAAGATTTCACTACAAACTGAGGTCAACACTAACAGATACTCAGCTCTATCACATAACAAAATGGAGAATAAAAAACAGTTGTACAGATTACAGAGATTGTGAATCAAAACTGTAAATGATAATTGAGAATAGACTCTTATATTTTCTAAATATCACAGCAGGCAGTAAGTCAGTCTCTCTGCAACAGCTTGAGCAACAGGTATATCTGATTTAAAACACTGACTATTTCTATATTATGATCTGTGTGCTTTTACACCCCATACCCCACCTCAGTAACTCACTATTACAGCTTTTCTTGTCTTTTTGCACTGCAATGCTTAAATGTCATAATACCAAAAAAAAAGAAGAAGAAAAGAGAAGATGAAGAAGACAAAAAAAAAGTACAGTTGTGTACACTTACAATAAATGTAGATGTTAAAGTGTATTCACTGTTGAAGTCATCATACCTGGGTTATCCTGCCAGGGTTAGCCCTCAGTATGCCCGAATACCAGAGGCTTAGTATTTCTGCGCCAGTTGCGGTCGCTCCAGGACTGACGTCAGGTCATCACTGGTATAAAATCAGGCAGCCAACGCCATTACATCAGTTTTTCTTGTCCCAACTGTCAGGAGCCCCCAAATAGGGAGCTAGGTTATGGTGGAAGAACACCACCAGTAGAAAGTAAATACTAAAAATTCCCAGTAAGGAGAGATGAAGAGAGAGAGAAAGAGAGAGAGAGAGACAAGGGAGATGGAGGGTGGGAAAACAGGACTGCAACAGTGAATACACTCGAACATCTACATTTATGGTAAGTGTACACAACTGTACTATGTTCTTCGTGTTTCACTGTTGCAGTAATCACACACGGGTTGATTCCCAAAGCTGAAGAAAAGGGTGGAGGCAGTCAAGAAGACCGGGGGCCGGCTAGGATGCCCTGCAAGACTACGGTGGCAAAGCCTGCCCTGGATTTGGAGAAGATAGGCAGGTAGTAATGCTTGGTGAAGGTATGAACAGAAGTCCATGTTGCAGCCTCCAGGATGTCCCTGGTGGGGACCCCTCTGAGAAAAGCTGCAGAGGTGGAGGTTGCCCTTGTGGAATACATTCTGACCTTCTTTGGGGCGAATTCCCATACTGTTTCTAGCAGAAATGGATGCAGTGTGCTATCCATTTGGAGATCGTTTGTTTGGGTATGGCCTTGCCCTCTTCCCCTGCTGCGAAGCTGACTAGCTACTGGTCAGTTTTTCTAAAGGATTTAGTCCTATCCAGATAGAATCTGAGCTGTCTGTGCTGTAAAGAATGAAAGAAAATGTAAGTGCCTTAGGGAGATTTGAGTATGTGACTAAATGCATGAACCTGAAATGTACTGTACATAGAGACGTGACAGTCTGCACACATAGTGGAAAATTACAGGGAGAAGGGACTGTCTGAAAGTAGTAAACATGTCTATATATGGAAATGCATCCGATTTTCTTTTCTGCCTAGAGATGTAATGACATCATGTAACTTTAGAATTACAGGGAATGCCCTTATTGGCAAACCATGATTTCAGTGTTCTTATTTGTTCAGTATTACTTTTCCAATGAGTCAGCATTTCATTGTCTATATAAGCTACAGTTTTTGTTTGTTCTGGGAGTCTCCCTGATATTTTTCAGAGGCTCCCACACATGTGTAATAAAGCTACTGAACGAGAGGAAGTCTATGGTCTTCATTCTACAAATTGGTGCCGTGACTCGGATCTGATCTGGCAGTGTTGCGGTCACTCAGGACTGGTGGATTTGCTGCTTTTGGGCCCATGACAAGATTTTGTCTTTTCTTGCAGTATCTCCATCACTGTCTTGTCTGAATGGGAAAAAAAAGAACTGCAGGGCACTTAGAATATATTTTCATACGTTTATTCTTCTCTTTCAGTTAAAAGGTAAGTGACATGATTTTCTTTGTGTAGTGCCTGATGTGTGATTGAGGGAATAATCGAAATGTTCTGGCAACATAAGTATGCACATGTGAGTGTGGGTTATTACGGCATTGACCGTCATTTTCTCTCTGTATTAAACGGAATAAAAGTGATCATTACTGATCATGGGAGGGAATGTGGGAAGTTTTAAGAAGCCAGAAAAAGGAACTCCTGCAGGTTATATGTATTCTCGTGTGTCCCAAGACAGTTGTTTATATCTGTCTCAGTGGGTCTCCCTCACCAAAAATGACGGTAAACTTGCATTTCCCGAAAATGTGACTTTTAACAAAGATATTTTGTCAAATTTACAAACCAGACTAAAGGAGAAAGGGAACAAGGTCCCGGGAATGTGTTGGGCAGCGTTCAATGAGTGGATGACGGAAGAGAAGGATAGAGAAAAAGACTCTATTGTATCTAGTTTAAAGGATAACCAAGAGAGATTAAAATGTCAGGTAAGGGCTTTAAACTACACAGCAAGAAAATTAGATGTTGTAAATGGCAAAACCCTACAAGAACCTCCTATCAAAGGCTTACATCCTGTGTCGGAACTAGCAAAATTACAGATTATGTTTTCCCACTGCTCCCTCACCCTATAATCTGGCTCAACCAGTACAACAACCGGACAATGGCCTGCCAGCACCTCTCCCTCCACCAGTTCCACCCCCACCACTTCCAGTAGACAATGGGCCACCGCTCAATGTTCTGCCACATCATGATCTACCAGAAATTAATAGGGAGGCAACCCACCACCCTCGGAAAGTCATACTGAGTGCCGAAGGTCTGATTCAGACCCACGGGTTGACAGGCAAAGTCCAGACTCCACCTCTGGGGGATATGACCTGAGATCTGGGGGACACCCATCCAGCAGCCAAAAGGATACAAAGGGGCACAATAAAAAGGGTAGAGGAGTTGCTTATGCCCAAATGTATTTTCGACCTAGGCACAGGAATCGGGGCGAGAGTAAACGAAGACGCCAGTATGGGTACGGCCCCTATGGTCAGTTTCCTATAATAATCGATAGTGAGGATGGATATTTTGGATATGACAAATTTAATCCTGACTCTGATAACTCCCCCACTTCAGAGGAAGATGATCATTTAATGCCCCTTAGAGAAATTCCTAACCTGGACCATGCCAGAAGTCAGGATGCACCAGCCACCATTGTGGTGCCTAGAGCGTGGTCGGCATTAGATTTTCAAGCAATAACAAAGTTTCTCCCTTCAATTCACAGTAACCCAGCAAAGTTTCAAAGAGTTTTGATGGGACATGTAAACTTGTGAAATCCTATAACTGAAGTAGTACGTACCATACTCCAATATGCTGTCCCTCCGGACCTTTTCAAATGAATTTGGGATCATGCTAATGTCCCCACCTCTATCTCAAAACATGGAACAACGGGCGACAATGGCTTTGAAACAGTACCGCAACGCCTTATTGATGCACTAGTTGTCATCGTCTCACTGACCCCTAACTGGTCAAAAATTAAAGCGGTGGTTCAAAAGCAAGACGAATCTATCAAAGCTTACCTTAACCACTTAACGGAAGCCTTTGAAGCTTATTCTGGCTACCCTGAGCCCACTGAAGGAGCAGCTGCCAGTGGGTTATCTGCTACCTTTGTGGACAGTTTGCGACCGGTCCTTCGGGATAGACTAAAGGAGGTCTGTCTCAATTGGCCTAGCTTAGGCTTACATGAAATGGTCACCCAGACTCAATATCTGTCTGACCAACTGGTCATCAAACAAAAACAAATCCAGGATAATCTGGTAAACGCCCAAATCCAAATGTTTACTGCATTTGCGCAGAGGGGCAATGGCAGGGGGAGGGCAAGAAGAGGAACCCCCAAGGAAGAGGTAGAGGAATCCAGAACCTCAACCAAACTATTCCAGTGGTTATCAACAACCACAGTTCCAACAACCACCACCACAACAAATGACTACACAGCAGCAATCTGAGTGTTATAATTGTGGTCAGGCAGGACACTGGAGAAGCAACTGCTCATATCTTGCCCCCACCCCACCACCTCCAGTTACCAGCAATAATCCTTTTGCTTCTGAGATGCCACAACAAGCCAATCCTTTCTCTCAGCAGTGGAATTCAGCCTGGACCCCAACTAATTGGCCTGAAGGCCACAATCAGTCTCAAGCACAATAGGGACTCCCTGAACAGTTTCAACAGCAATTGTTTCCCTTGCTGCTGGGCGACCAAACCGGACCGTATGTTACACTTACACTTAAGAATGGTAGACATCCCTTTTTAATAGACACTAGACAGACCAAATCTATGTTAAATTCTTAGGCTGTGGCAGGCATCCCACTATCAAACAAAATTACTAAAGGAGTAGGGGTTTGTGGAGTGCCTATTAACTATTCAGAGACAATGCTCGTTCTAGTCACTTTGAAGCCCCTACAGGAAGAACATTCCTTCCTTGTAGGGCCATCAGCACCACTAAATCTTTTTGGCAGAGATTTGCTCTGCAAAATGGGGGCTATTATTTTCTGCACTGAAAATGCTGTGTTCCTACAGGTACCCCTGGATACTCATAATGAGGCCCTCGGCCTCCTTAGTGACTCTGTGTCCCTACAACTTCTGACAACTAAGGATTCCCTAATAGTAAAACATTTAGATATGTTGCCCGCCTCCTTGTGGACTATGCATTATAATGATGTTAGGTTTCTCAAGTCTGCTACACCTGTTCGTATCACATTAAAACCTGGTGCCCAGCTGCCTTCAGTACCACAGTATGCACTTTCTAAAGAAGCGGAATTAGGCATTCAGTCGGCAATATCTTCTTTGATACAGCAGTCCATTATTGTGCCTATGGTCAGCCCGTGTAACACACCCATTCTCCCGGTTAAAAAACCTGGTAGACAGGTTTATCATTTTGTGCAAGACCTCAGACAAGTCAATAAAACCGTCCTGCCAGCCTTCCAGGTGGTACCTAACCCTGCAACAATACTCCGTTGTATTCCTCCAGCTGCAGAGTATTTTACAGTAATAGACATTTCTTCTGCCTTTTTCTCCATACCAATCCATGTGGATATCCAGTATCTATTTGCCTTTACATATAAAGGAGAGCAGTACACCTGGACTAGATTACCACAAGGGTATGTCGAGTTGCCTATGCTTTTGCTCTATGGAAATGTTTTGGCAGTTACAGGATTTTAAGTTACCAACTACTTCAGTCTTAGTTCAGTATATGGATGATATACTGATTGCTTCTGCAACCAAACAAGCATGTTTGGATGACTCCTTGCTGGTATATCGTTTTTTTTCGCTCAACGAGGATTTAAGGTTAATAAGGCTAAGCTACAATTTTGCCAACCCAAGGTTCAGTATCTGGGTCATATCATTGCAGCCGGCTCTTGCCGTTTCCTTCCCTTATGAATCAAAACCATTCAATGGGGCCCCCAGGCCCACCAGTCAGCGCCAGTTAAGAGGGTTTTTGGGATTAGTAGAATATTGTAGACAATGGGTCCCTAATTTCTCTGAGCTCTCAGGACCACTCTTGCCTTTACTAAAAAAGGATACAACCGACCCTCTACCCTGGTCAGATGCTCACGGAGCAGCTTTTCAAGCTATTAAAACTGCCCTAATGAATCCACCTGCCCTGAGCCTTCCTGATTACACTAAATCATTTTTTCTTTTCTGTTTGGAACGAGACAAGTTTGCGCTGGGCCTCCTGGTTCAACCCCGAGCAGGAGGTTATAGACCAGTGGCTTATTATAGTACCCAGTTAGACCCAGTGGCAGCAGAATACCCACCCTGCCTGAGGGCTGTGGTGGCAGCAGCCTTACTAGTAGATATGGGAAGCCCTTTGACCTCAGGTCATCAGATCATACTAGCAGTACCTCATGCATTACAAGCTCTCCTTCTCAAGACTAAAACCCAACACCTTTTGCAAGCAAGACTTACTAGGTATGAAATAAACTTGCTCAGTAATCCTGCAATACATGTTGTTTGCTGCCCACCACTAAACCCAGCTTCTTTGATTCCAACTGATGCTGAGGGAGAGCCCCATGACTGTGTGTGTGTTGTTAACTCTGTGCTTCCTCCTAGGATTGATCTTGCTGATACCCCACTTGCTAACCCTGACTATGTATTTTTCGTGGATGGATCCCGTTTACGTGATGATCTTGGCCAACTAATAGCAGCATGGGCAGTATGCTCCCCGCATGAAGTAATTTCTACCAGTAGGCTACCAGCAGGTACCTCAGCTCAAGTGGCAGAACTTGTGGCATTAATGCATGCATGCAAACTGGCAGAAGGGAAAACCGTTACAATTTACACAGACTCTTGCTACGCCCACGGCGTCATGAACGATTTTGGAACATTGTGGAGAGAGCGTGGATTCCTGACATCCTCTGGAACTGTGATAAAACACGCCTTCGATGTTGATAATGTACTAAAAGCCTTACTCTTGCCTTTAAAATTTGCTGTTGTAAAATGTGCAGCTCACCAATCAGATGACTCTTTTAAAACAAAAGGCAATGCCTTAGCTGACTGGGCTGCCAAACAGGCTGCATTACATGGTGCTGTTCAGGGAAATAAATAAGCAGCCTATTTATCAACAATCTATGCAGACATCTTTATTTACACATGATGTTTTAAGGGCTTTACAATGTGAAGCTGCAGAAGCTGAGAGAGAGACTTGGCAAAGGTTTCACTGCTTTAAAAATGCACAATCTATTTGGCAGTATCCGGATGGCAGGATTGTCTGCCCCAAATCTATGCATCTTTCTATTATAAAAGCCTACTATTTGCCCTCCCACATTGGTATTCAGACTTTGCTAAAATTGATTCTTCGGGACTGGTTTGCACCCTCTCTCTCAGCTTCTGTATGCCATTTTGTCAATACTTGTTCTGTATGTTTACAGCATAACATTGCCAAAGGGACTAGAGCCCAGCCTCAACCTGTGCCAAAACCCCAGGGGCCTTTTTGCTCCTTACAATGGGATTGTATTGAATTACCTCCCTGCAATCATTTTAAATATGTACTGACTGTTGTTGATGTTTACTCTGGTTGATTAGAAGCATATCCCTGTACCAAAAATGATGCAATCTCAGTTGCTAAGAAACTATGCTATGATTTTATTCCCAGGTTTGGAGTTCCCTGTACTATATACTCCGACAGGGATACACACTTTACTGCACAATTAATTCAGGCACTATGTTCTATGTTAGCTATTACACTTAAATTTCATTGCCCTTACAGACCTCAAGCCCCTGGCATTATTGAACTCATGAATCAAACACTAAAGACAAGGTTAGCGGAACTTACCACAGAAACAGGAATGACATGGGTACAATTCCTTCCTTTAGCATTACTTTCCATTCGTTCTCAGATTCACCCAAACAAAGGGTCTCTCCCCTCATGAAATTATTATGGGATGCCCCATGTGTCTTCCTATGACACCACCACCACCCTTTTCTGCAACTGATAATTCTGATGCTAATGTTTTGCTTTACTGTAAATCTCTTGTTTCTGTTTTACAGCAACACCAGAAACAAGTTGCAGCAGCCCAGCAATCCCCAGATCCTTTTCTGGAACTTTTGTTGCTACCTGGGGACTGGGTCTATGTAAAGTCATTTTCTTGAAAAACTGCTCTCCGACCTGGTTGGAAGGGACCATTTCTGGTACTTCACACCACTTCTTCAGCAGTTAGACTTCAAGGTCCTCCTGTGTGGATCCACGTGTCACACGTTAAAAAGTTGAACCATCAGATTCCCAGCAACCTCTTCCATTCACTGATCCTGCTCCTGAACACATTGCAGCTTGCACCAGAAGCAAGACTGCCACACCTCAAGATGATGACTGATGATAAACAGTTACTCTGTTCCATACCTCCACTCCCACCTCCTGCTACACCAGTGCAACGTGCCTTTCCTCAACGTTACTGCATGACCATTCTCATCACCCTCCTTATTGTACTGATTTTCTTACTCTGGCCATTCCTCTTCACAGCAGATACTATCTCAATTCACAAAAAAGCAGCATGGCACCCGCCTTTCAACACTTACCAAGTTATAAAAATTGCTTATGCAGCATCTTTAAATGTTTCCAACTGTTGGGTCTGCTCTGCAATTCCTACTGTCCATGGGGGATTATCTATAGCTTCATTTCCTCTCAATATAACTGATACCTGGACTTCTTTATTATATGACTCAGAGAACATTACCCTTACTAACAAAATGAGGGTAGCCCTACAACTGTTTAAACGACAGAATGGCACTCTGTGCTTTCAAAAATGTGGACATGTGTCAGTGGGATACAGTAATTGCGACACCGCAGTAATTCATAACTGCACAATGGATAACACCGCTTGCTTAACCAATTTCTCACTTGTGAAGATTTTCTTAGAAAATGCAAATGCTATGATCAATTTCACCCAAGAATTAAAAACTGTTCACAGAAAAATATCCCGAGGTTTAACGGACAAATGAGACCATCTGAGCCCTATTAATATCACTGTTATCATCAGAGATTGCTATTTTATTTGTGGTTGAAAGGCATGTAAGTGGTTGCCAGGGAATTGGTCAGGAAGCTGTTTCTTGGGGTATTTAATCCCAGCCATACGACATGTAACTGCTTTACCATCAGGAAAAATCAGAAATGTCCAAGATACCCAAACTAGTTCATCCTGGCTTCAGAGACATAAATTACTGAAAGACAATCTAAAAGGGGTAAGCAACATGGATGTTTGAGATGGAATCATCACTGCAGCATTATTTTTCCCTGCATATGGTGTTCCCAAAACCCTTTGGGAATTGAGAAAACTGTCAAACTTGCTTGAAGTTCTTAGTAATGCTACCTTTTCTGCTCTGGAATTAGTTACTGAAGAACTGACTGCAATGAGAACTCTGGTCCTCCAAAATTGAATGGCCCTCAATTTCATACTTGCGGCTAAAGGAGGTACTTGTGCTTTAATTCAAGAGGAGTGCTGTACTTTTTTTCCTGACAATCAGCATGAGATTGAGAGACATCTTGAACTTATACAAAAGGTTTCTGAACTCTCTGAAGCTGAAAAAGCCAATAGCTCTACTTGGGCTTGGCTAACCAATCTCTTCTCTGCATGGGGAGGAGGCCTACTTACATTGATTTTGACAATTGCAGTATTAATTATTATTTTTTTATTATTGTTTATAATAAAAGCTTGTATATTAAAGCTTATGTCTTCTAAAACAAATGCCAAAGTGCCTAAATTGTATATGCCAGCAATAACTGATGACATCCAAGAACAGAACAGTATTAATGATGAAATAGAAAAACTAAAAAGCATGGTTATGTTAGAATTTGGGAAACTGTATGAAGAACTAAATGGTGATGCTTATGGAGCATCAAATGGGGGATTGTAAAGAATGAAAGAAAATCTAAGTGCCTTAGGGACATTTGAGTATGTGACTAAATGCATGAACCTGAAATGTACTGTACATAGAGACGTGACAGTTTGCACATAGTGGAAAATTGCTGAGAGAAGGGACTGTCTGAAAGTAGTAAACATGTCTATATATGGAAATGCATCTGATTTTCTTTTCTGCCTAGCGATGTAATGACATCATGTAACTTTAGAACTACAGGGAATGCCCTTATTGGCTAACCATGCTTTCAGTGTTATTTGTTCAGTTTTAGTTTTCTAATGAGTCAGCATTTCATTGTCTATATAAGCTACAGTTTTTGTTTGTTCTGGGAGTCACCCTGATATTTTTCAGAGGCTCCTACACATGTGTAATAAAGCTACTGAATGAGAGGAAGTCTACTGTCTTTATTCTACAGTGCACATCTAGAGAGGGCAGAATCCATTCTCTCTTGTTTTGTTGGTTAGGGAAAAAGGTGGGCAAATGAATGGATTGGTTGAGAGCCACACTGGACACCACTTTAGGCATGAAGGATGGGTTAGTCCTGAGGGAGACCCTGTCAGCATGAAAAATGAAGAGCTCTATAGCCATGAATGCTTGTAGCTCTGAAACTCTTCTAGCTGAAGTGATGGCCAGAAGCAAGGCTGTTTTCCAAGACAGGAATTTTAACTCTGCTGAAGCAACAGGTTCAAAGGGGGGGGGGTAGGGTGAACTTTTCCAACACAAAGTTAAGGTCCCAAGCTGGAGTAGGAGCTCTTCTGGGTGGCCTTAAGTTTTTAGCCCCTCTTCGGAACTGTTTGATGAGAGGGTGTGAGAAGAGTGATGGCTCTGTGCTGTAATGAGCAGAGATGGGATAGGCATGAATTTAAATAGAAGAGAAGGAAAGACTCCTGTTTAGTATGTCTGATAGGTAATCCAGTATGAGAGTTAGGGAGGGCTGTGCTATTTTGGCTCCTTTAGCCTGGATCCAGGTGCAAAACCTTTTCCAGTTGTCAGCATTTGATTTTCTAGTGCTGGGTAGTCTGGCCTCATGTATAACATCTAGGACTTGTTTGCTTAGGCTGGCAGCTTGAGGAGAGATCAGGGAACAAGCCAGGCTGCCAGGTTGAGGGTCTGCAATTGGGGATGCAGGAAATCTCCATTCTTCTGGGTCAGGAGTGTTGGGATCTGAGGTAGGTGACAGGGGTGATAGGCTGTGCAGCAATGAGTACCAGTGCTGGCGTGGCCAGTCTGAGGCAATCAGGATTGCCCTTGGTTTTTCCTCCCTTATTTTGAGCAGTACCCTTGAAATGAGTGGTAGAGGGGGAAATGCATAGACCAATAGGTTTACCCATTGGAAGGATAGAGCATCAACTTTCCAGGCCTTGCTGTGAAGTTCCCTGGTGCAGAATTTACTGAGCTGATGATTGGAGTGGGAAGCAAAGAGGTCCACCTTCTGGGTGCCCCATTTCTGGGTTACAAGAGTGAAAGTTCTGTGGTCTAGCTGCCACTCATGTGGGTCTAGCAGGTTTCTGCTTAAGTTGTCTGCCAGAGAGTTTAGAGAGCCTGGCAGGAACTGTGCCAGCATGTGTATTTCCATGGCTGAGGCTGTGTGCCAAAGCGTCATGGTGAGCCTGCAGAGAGTATAAGAGTGAGTCCCTCCCCTGCTTGTTGATATACCACATCACTGTGTTGTCTGTTTTGATAAGTAGAGGCCCCAGGGAGAGTAGGGGTGTGAAAGCTATCAGGGCGTGCTGAACAGCTAGCGACTCTTTTTGGTTGATGTGCAGATGAATTTGATTTGGGCTCCAATGGCCCTAAATGCACCTGCTGTCCAGGTGTGCACCCCAGGCATAGTCTGTTATGTCTGTGGTGAAGGTCTGGATGGTGTGGGGTTCTGAGAAGGGCAGTCCCCTTGTTGTGGTTGCATGCTGCTGCCCACCAAAGAAAATCTTTCCTTAGACAGAGTATCATTGGTATGATGGTTTCTCGGTCTTGGGAGTGTTGACACCAAAGGCTTTTTAGGTACCACTGTAGTTTCCTCATATGCAATCTGGCATATGGAATGAGCAGAATGCAGGAGGCCATGAACCCTACAGCTTACAGGATTTTCCTGCGGATAACTGGGTTAAGGTAGCTAGTTGAGAGAGGTAGCCTGTCAGGTAGGCTTGTTTTTCTGGCGTAAGAAATGCCATCTGGGATGCTGTGTCCAGGCTTGCTCCCAGGAATACAATTTTTTGTGTGGGGACTAGTTTTGATTTATTTTCGTTGATAGTATACCCCAGGGAGGTCAGTAGGTCCTTTACAAAGGTCAGGTGCTGTAACAGCTTTTCCTGACTGTCTGCCTGAATCAGGCAATCGTCTAAGTAGGGGTAAATTTGAATATTTCTTTGTCTGTAAAAAGCAATGGCTAGAGCCAGGCATTTTGTGAAAACTCTGGGAGCAGTGGATTTATTTAATTATTTATTTATTCCGGTTGGTGACCGGGGAGGTCCACTGGGCTTAAGAGCCCATTTTCAGTGGAGGCCCGGGGAGAAAAGCTCCACAGTACAATGTTACATCAAAATGAAAATACAAATAAAAAATACAAAAACTTAAAATACAAAGAAAAAAATTGTTTTAAAGTCAAAATAGGTGGAATTCCACAGACAGATTGGTAAAAGCATTCAATACTGAAGTCGTTCATAGTTAAGCAACTAGGATGTTAAAAGAGTATTGTCCTGGAGGATGAGAGGCATTAAGTATAAGGTTGGAAGCAAATAAATTAGTTACATTAACAATGTAGGACGAAGGGGGAAATTAGTAAGGTATGACGTTTAGCCAGGAGAGAAGGAAGATGAGAGCTTGGGAGGTAAAGAATGAAGAGTGCAGTGACATTTTCTTTGAGTTTGTAGGTAGCAATGGAGTTGTGCTTTGAAGGAGTGTAGGTTGTCACATGTCCTCAGAGTAGAGGGCAAGGTGTTCCATTTTTTAGCTAGGGAAAATGAGAGTAGAAGTTGACCAGCTGGGCGCTTGGGTTTGTGGATGGAAATAAGGTTTTGGTGAGAAGATCTAAGGGGTCTGGGGGGGGGGGTATATGGTTGAAGAATATTGGATAGTGCGGGGCAGCTGGTAGGTTGGAATATTAGTTTGTGGGCAGAGACAATTTGGAGGTAGTCTAGTTGATTAGGGAGATCAAGCCAATTTAAAGTTTGTAAGGAGGTGCAGTGATGAGAGAGGGAATTTGCCGTGGTGGCGAACTTGGAGATTTTATTGTAGCATACTTCCAGTTTACAGGTTAGGGAGGAAGATAGATTAGTAAGCAGAGGAGCACCGTATAGAAGAGATGGGAGGAGATATGTAGTGGCCAAGGTCTGTCTAGTAGAGGGGGAGAGGAATTGATTGTTTCTGTACAGTGAGCAGAGTTTTATGTGGGTTTTCTTGATGTTAAGTTGGATGTGGGTATTGAATTTTAAGTGATCATCAATGGTGACCCCCTAGGAGTTTGGTGGAGGGAACAATGTCATTGGTGGAGTTGTTTAGGCTAGTAATATTAAATGAGTTTTTTTCAGTGGGGGTGGATTTAGAGTGAGTAAATAGAAGAATCTTAGTTTTGTTAGCGTTAAACGAGAGATGGTTTTGGTGCATCCATTTTTCAGTGGTTGAGAAGGCGGTTTGCGTTAGAGACTTGAGATCTGTAAGGTTGGAGGCATAGCAGATCAAAATTGAGTCATCTGTGTATTGGACAATTCTGGTATTGGGAATGGCTTTGTGGAAATCATTAATGAAGATGTTAAATAGCAGAGGGCCAAGTATGGACCTTTAGGGAACTCTTGTGGGGGTGGGAAGGAAGCTGGAGGAGGCTTGGCCCCATTTCACGGCTTGGGACCTGTCTCTGAAAGGTAGCTGGAAAACCAGGATAGAGTTTTTGGGGAGATGTTGAGGTTTGATAGAATATTTAGTAGATGAGAGTGGGAGATGGTATCGAATGCTTTAGATAAGTCTAATAGAACAGATGAAACTAAGTTGCAAGATTCTCGAGCTGAAATGACAGAGTGTAAAAAGGAGAGTAGGGCTGTGTTGGTATTATGTCCAGGGAGGAAACCATGTTGGGTAGGAGAGAGCAGCTGGTGTTCAGTTAGGAATGGCATGAGCTGCATGTGAATGCATTTTTTTAAGAATTTTGGAGATGGGTGACAGGATGGCTATGGGGCGGAAGTTGGAGAAGTTACAGTTTTGCCACCTTTATGGAGTGGAAAAATAAAAGCAGAGCACCATAGTTTGGGTACATAGGACTCGAGTGGTGATCTATTTATCAGGATGCTGATAGGGAGTGCAATACTGTCAGAGGCAGTTTTTAAGAAGGAGGAGGGGATGTTGTCAGGGGCATTGGTGCAAGGTTTGAATTTGGAGAGAAGTTTTTTTATAAGGAAGGTAGACACAGGTTTAAGTTCAAAGATAGGAGTTTAAGGAGATGAGGCAGAGGAAACTTGGGCAGAGGGGGGTGGGGGAGTGTTGTTGGGGAAGGTTTTGGTTAGCTCAGCAACAGAAGAGGTGAAGAAGGTATTGAATAGTTTGGCAATTTCTTGGTCAGATTTGCTAGTGTCAGGGCAGGGGTTGTTAGTTGTACCAAGCTTAAGGAAAGAGTTAATGGAATTCCAGAATTGTTTAGGGTTTTTGCATGATTTATTTGTAGATGGTTGTAGTATGACTTTTTATCTATTATGACTTGTTTTTTGGCTAGGTTTCGTAGTTGTTTGTATTTAAGTAGGAATACAGGTTGTTTATGATGTAGATAGCTTTTCCAAGATTTATCTCTTTGTTGCATGATTTATTTGGTTTCTTTAGTTAGCCAAGGATAAGCCAAAGGGAAGTGCAGAGAACTGAAAGTGCATAGATCCTGCCTTGAAACGTAGATATTTCCTGCAAGATTCCCTGACTGGTATGTGTAGGTAGGTCTAGGGTGGCTAACCAAGCATCCTTGGAAAGCATAGGAAAAAGCTGTTGAAGGGTGAGCATTTTGCATTTTGGTATTACCAGAAAAGTGCTTAGAATTGACAGATCGGGGACTGGGTGCCAGGTGCTCTCTTTTCTGGGTACCAGGAAGAGTCTGGAATAGGAAACCTTGGCATATCTGGTCTACAGGAACATGCTGCATCGCCCTCTTGGAGAGTAGGGAAAGGACTTGCTTTTTGGCCTCTGCCCACTGGTTTGGAGGAAGATCTGGGAACCCTTTTGGGGTTGGCAGAGTGTGGAAATAAAATTTGTATCCCTGGGACACTATGTTGACGACCTATAGGTCGTTGGTAATAGAGGCCCTATTGTTTGCATGGAAGGAGAGTTTTCCTCCTAGGGGCACAAGCAGATGGGCAGAGGTAAGGGGTGGAGGTGTAAAGTCATTGTGAGTTCTTACCATGGGGGGGGGGTTAGCACTCCCTGTTTCTGAAGAGGAGGAACTCCATTGCTTAGATCTCTGCATTCCCTGGGACAGCTCTCTGCTTCCCCTGGGTCTGGGATGAGCAGGCCTGGAGGGTGCCGGAAAGGGCCAGTGCTTGGAGGGGTAATGCCTACTGAACCTAAGAGGCTGGACCTGTAAAAAGTCTTTAACTGTCTGCACAGATTTAACTTTTTCTTCCATCTTTTTAAGACCTCTTCTGCCTTGCTGCCAAACAAATTGTCTTTGTTCAACGGTGTGTCCAATAATTTTGATTTGACATGTTCTGGGCAAGGTTTGTTCCTTAAGCCAAGCATGCCTTCTAAGGACAGAACCAGTGACTGCTGCCCTGTAAGATGCTTCTAGGGCATCAAAGCCACATTGCAAGGTGTGCTTAGTAACTTGGCTTACAGAATGCATAAGCTCTTGTAATTCTTTATTTTCTGCACAAGCAGGGAAGGAAGACATTTTTTTTGAGGAGTTCCATGGTATGCTGCTGATATTTCAGCATGTGGAACTGACAATTTTGTGCTCTAATAGCAAGAGCTGCAGAGGTGTACCCTTTTTTACCCCATTTGTCTAAAGCTCGGGAATCCCTTTCTGAGGGGGTGGGATTCTTAGCTGAGGTTGTTTTAATTCCTTTAGGTCCTTGGGAGATGACCTCTGGGTCAGCAGTAGGATTTTTGAAAAAGAATTTGAGAGAGCCAGGGACTCTGTAGTACCTGTCAGGTTTCCTGGGAGCAGGAGGAAGGGTGTCAGGAGTCAAACTGGATTCCAGAAAAACATCATCCACAACATCCAGAACAGGAGGTATTGCTAAAGGTCTGTGCTGTGGTAAATTTAAGAATTCCCAGAGCCTCTTTTTTGACTGGGGATAGTCCTGACATTCCCATTGGAAATGCTCCCTTAAAGTACGTAGGGTTTCACCAAATGAAAAATCCTCATGTGGAGTGGCAGAAGGAATGGATTCCTCTGCATCAGAATCCTCATAAGCAGACTGGGGCTGCAAGTCTTCACATTCAGAAGCATCAGTGTCATCGGACTCCTATTCAGATAAAACTACTGGGGACAAGTCTCTCTTGGCTTTGGAAGGGGTAGCCTGGCTTCCCCTAATAAGCATAGTAAGGTCTTCTGCCATTTTAAGCATTTGAGATTGAAGCATGGAAGCAGGTGCCTGAGCTTGGATCATCGTTTTTTTAGGCATAGTTCGTACCCCTGGGCCTTAGAAACTTGGTAGTTTTAGAAAGAACTGAAGACGTGAAAGATGTCATTGGTTTGTGTCAAGTATCAGTAGTATGAAGAACTTCCTCAGAAGCCGGTGCCTGCTCAGCGGCTCCGGACCCATCCAAAGTAGAGACATCTGCAGGATCCTTAGTCAAAGAAGAGTCTCGTGGCATACCGGACTAGGAAAGGGTCTCAGTAGTGGCATGCAAATCCATAGAAGCAGGCATCAGGGGCTGCGAAAGCGCCTCACTGTGGACCGGAGAACTGAAGACTAGCGTAACGGAAGTGTCATTGGCAGTTTTGGACCTGTGCGGTCTTGTCTCTGTCTTTATCTTTATGTTTTTTCAGACGATCGGTAGTTGGATGGCTTATCGAAGCCATATCGGAATTCGAGGACTGACAGCGAAAATAGCTAGCTACAATAAGGGCTCAATGATGTATAGTTCTGGCGTTAAAGAAAGCACAAAAGTGACAGTGAGGGACATTGTGGTCTGGGCCTAAACAGGTGACACAGTAAGAATGGAAGTCTCAGTGTGGTATTTGCTTTCCATAGGCGAGACAATTGTTACCTTTTTCTAACATCGGTTAGAGCAAGAAAAAAGGATCCCCAACAGGGTACTTAGCTTTAGAAGACTTCAACTTCAATTCGGAAATGAAAACTCAGGTAGCGGCATCTGGCACTCGTGCAAACTACTACTGCTTCAGGCTCCTCGGCAAGAAAGACTGATGTAATGGCATTGGCTGCCTGATTTTATACCACTGACGAACTGACATCAATCCTGGAGAGACAGCAGCTAACGCAGAAATACTAAGCTTCTGGTATTCGGGCCGACTGAGGGCTACCCCTGGCAGGATAACCCAAATGTGATGAGTGAAACACGAAGAACATCATCTGGTTACTTTAGTAACTACATGCAAGAACAACTAAAAATACTTCACTATAAAATATGCAATTTATATTATGTAAAGTTTCACAGAAATACTGTTAAAAACAGAAATTGTTTCATTTACAGCTACCCTTTTTCTTTCTTCCTTTCTCCCCTTATAGTCCTGCCAAACATTAATGACATGAAGTGAGGCAAATGCTTTTCAGTTCCCCACAAGTTTAACAAAGTCAACAAAAGTCCACTCTTTCCATTTAATCTTATACAGCCATATTTAACAAAAACAAATGATGCTTTCCAGTCTCAAATTTACTCATTAATTTCCATGTTGCTTGTCTTCTTCCCTTCATCTCCATCTCCTGATTACAGATTCAGTTCAATTCCAAGGTACTCCTGATTCTTTTGCTCCGTTCCTGTGCTTCTCACTCCCTAAGTCTGTCAGAATCTTTTCTTTGGAGCAGTGGAAAAGTTTTCACTGGCAACATTTCTCCATGTACTTTATTATCAGAAGAATGAGAAGCAGAGTCCTCTTCTACTTGATGGCTCTTTTTTGTTGGACAAACTTTTACATTTCCTCCTCAGCCTGTTCTGTATCAAAAAATTACTCTGATCCTCCAGGAAAAAATACTCTACAGACAGTTGGAAACAGTAGCTTGAATTTCACAACTGCCTCTCCGCATTCCCCAATTACTGTTATAAAACTGTTTTTCTTCTGCCTGGGGTACAGTGAGTAATCATTTTCCTCAAATACTCTATCCCCTACTTTTAATGCTTTGCCCTATTGCCACAGTTTTGTCAGGATCAACTCTTTCTTCTAGTAGTTTGCATCTTTACCTTGATTGCTTTCTCATGCCAAGATTTGGAACATATGCATGGTGTGCCCTTTCAATTAACAATTCTTGTTGTAGAATATTAGTCCAATTGCTTATTTGTGCTTTCATAAAATTAATACAGTCTGTTCCTTCTGTTTTTTCTGGTAGAGAAAAAAAATCTCAGATTTTCCTTAAGTGCTCAGTCATCTAATTCTACAATTTTATGAAACATCTTTTCTCATATTCTACTATACTGTACTGTATTGTTCACACATCCCCTATTATCCTATGTCATCAATTGTATTCTTGTTTGGCTTGCATACCTAAAATCTAACATCTGTATAACTAGTATTATCTATTCTATTGTATCACCTATTCAGTAATGTAGCGTTCTGTACCATCACTGCTTGATTTCTGTATGTTGATTCTTTACCTTTATCATGTTTTGTGCTTTGGAGTTTTTCCCCAGGCCTCTACTGAAAACGGGCTCACCCTGGCCCAGTAGACCTCCCGGTAAACAAATGCAAATAAAATAAATAAATATTCAGCCAGCTTTTTGTTCATTTTGACCTCTGATCTTTGCAGTTTTAAAGTTCATCTGAATATCTGTTTAAAGCCTCTTCCATTTTTCCAGTCTTTTATTTGAATTGATATACTCCTCATGTGTTTCATTTATTTTAATCAGCTCTGAGCACATCTGATTTTCTTTTTCCTCTAGATTACTAGAAGCCATATCTGGAACCAAACTGGAGCTTGAACTGCTTTTTGCTTAACAGCTGCAGGATTCTTCCAGTCAGTGTTTTCTCTTCACCTTTTTTAGTTGATTTTCTTTCAGTTTCTTCTTTGCTGGCATCCAGGCAGTGTACATACTAGCCAGTAACTGAATTTTACTCAAGGTGACAATATCACTGGCTGCTGTTTCTTAGTTTCTGTTTTCACACTGGGAGAGCTGAAGTTAAGCTGTTGATCAGTGTTCAGCCACCTTGAAAGCCCAAGGAGGACATTATCTTATCAGATCCTTATTTGCAGCTGTCTCTGGTGGTGGGAACACCCTAACTCTGTGGCATCAATAAGGTGCCATTGTCAGTACATAGTTTTTCTTAGGAAAATACCACAACATTCTATAACCACATTCATATTTTTATTGTTCAGCTTAGCAAATATATGCTATTTTGGAACGGACATAATTACCGATCATGTAGACAGTAAAAAGTTGAATGTTTGGTTATATCTGCACACCTCTATATTGAGGCACATTTTCAGAATAATTTGAGTCTGAAAAAAGTACCAGCACCTTTTGAATGCAGGGATCACACTATGTTCTCTGCTCTTGGCTGATATGTCATGTCACAGTAACCAACTGTACGCAGGAATCAGTTTGCAAGCTGTATGCAGTTTTATAGGATTCCAACTGGTACTTATTTCTGCAAGCTAGCTTCTACTGTAGTTCCCTGTTGCAGTACAATAACAATGGACCTTCCACAATGTCCCTTTATCTTTACAAGTGATATGGTAAACTTATAAGGAATGTACATTCTGAAAGGTGAAATTACTCTTACTGGTGTGATGCCAAAAAGGGTACATAAATTTTTAGGTGACAAATTAATAATAAACAGAAATGGTATATCACTGAGATCATATCAGTTTAAACTATTAACACTCTAATTATGGAAGATTTATGCAAATTACATACGCAACTAAGAAGTCTTTCACAGCTAGAAATCATATCTTCATTATTTACATTAAGGACAGCAATTCACAAAAAAGCTCGGACTGCTTTATCACATTGTATTCAAGAAAAGTACACGTTGCTTAACTGATGTGACCTTTAAGCATTAACAAAATGGCAGTCTGTGGTACGCAGCATGATAAAGAGAGACGCAGGATGAGAAATTGTCATCTTTCTAATGAATGAACTGGCTTTCCTGCCAATTACTGCAGATTTTACTACATGTACAGACTGTTCTCTTAAAACTAATGTCAGCAAATGTCCAGTACTATTCAGCCTTACCCAAATGGGCACATTTCCTTGAACACTCAATGTACTCAAATTTCACTTTTTTGGGTCTAGTGCAGGGAATACTACAAACTGTCTTTCGACTTTTCCCAGTTAGGGGTCGCCACAGCGGAACTCCATTCCGCTAATGATTGACAGTAGAGTTTTACGTGCTGGCTTGCCGGGCCTAACGCACAACCTTCAGCGAAGGAATGACCATTCATGCATGTCGACACACAGAAGATGCTCTGAGAATCGAACGTGCAACGTCTAACTGTGAGGTGACAACGCTACCGCAGCACCATCACCGCAGTTGCAGGGAATACTACAACACAAAATTATTTACATAGACTGTACATTCTGTTCTTTACTTTAGACAAGTTAAAAGATGTACCTCTATTTTACAAATTCAGGGCCTGCTGTATGTTGTATGCTTGTATGCCTTTTCATTCTTTTATTTAAGGATGGTAACTGGGCAGCAGATCCAAATGCATGGCACCCAGTGGGTGAGACTGAGGAGTTGCATCATGTTCTCCCCTGTGGAAGCATCTGTTTCCTTAGATATTAATATGCAATTACTAATATATTTTCATGATTGTTACTAATGTGTATGTGTGAGTAGTAACACAAAATTCTTTTAACCTAGTCAGTATGATCTTCAAAATAGTAGGTCAAATCAGACATCAGAGTTAGTTCTTTAACCTTACATGTCTTAAACTTCAGAAATGTGGGGAGATTCATTTTGTAGAGCAGTTGTAGTGGTAATGGTAAACCTTGGCTTTATGACCTTTTATCCTTTTATATTGAACATCTGGATGTGTAACTTATTCTTGATGGCTTCTGTAGATCAGAATGTGTGATATACCTTTAATAAGCTTTCCAGTGAGTCAGCAGTGCATACAAGTACTTGCCATTTTAAGTCAGCAGCCAGTGTGAGAGCATGCAAGTATGCAGTCAGTTAGTTAAAGGGTTCGTTTAAGTTTAATGTTCCTGCCATCCATCCTGATGTATTTGTATACAATAAACTACTTAAACACCCAAGCCTCAATGTCTTCTTAATACGCATAAAAAGAGTGACATGATATCAGAATGTGATCCAGAGTCACAGCCATGAGGCAACCGGTTAAAGTTGGGGGAATATACAGGAGTGGATCATCCCTACTGCTTAAACAACTCACAAAACAGGTCAGAAACAAATTCCAGGTACTCAAAACTTGCTTAAATGATTTATTTTGCTATAAATATAAAACAAAACACTCAGAATGCTCAAAACTAATTTCTTATTAAGCGAAATGTCTGAAACTGTGACATATTGATAAAAATATTCAAAATAATTATGGAAATGTTGGAAACAATATCAGAATTGCATAAAATGAACAAAAAAAGGAAAATGACCATACTTTTTCACTATGTGCTACTTTTTCGTATAAACTAAAGCTATTCAAAATATCCAAAGTGTTTGCGAGTGTGTGCAGTATTACAGTGCAGTTATTTTGCAAAGTACAGCCATTTCAAAGAATAGTTTGCAAAGTACAGTTATTTCAAAGCATATTTTGCAGAATACAGTATTTCACAGACGTTATTATGCATCTGATTATTATTACAAGTACCTGGTGAGTGTGAATGTTTGCACATAACTACAAGGTCCATTTTGCATTGTGTTTTACTATAATCTGTGGGCATGGCAGAAGGATTTTGCAGACCTTTACCCCTTGTGTTTGATAACAATAATGCAGAAAATTGGAGAGTGTTTGAGCAGGAATACTATATTTTCATGCAGACTGCTTTTTCTGACAAAGACGCACATACAAAGGCATTTCTTCTTCTGTAACAACATTTCAAATTCTGAAACAAAGGCATTTATTCTGCTTAATTTAGCTAATTCAGAGGCCACTGAAAGACAGAGTTCATTTGTGTACGTACCTGCTGTGTTTACAGGGGATGGGGAAGAACATCATATAGTGTTACCGGCTGAAACAACAGAAAACCCAGAATGCTTAAAACATAAGTTTACAGAAATGTGTAAACCCCCAACAAATGTTGCAATGCAAAGGCACTTATTTTACACAAGGGATCAAAAGCCTGGTGAAACTTTTGCAGCATATATAACGGACTTGAGAAACAAGGCTAAATCATGCAGATTTGGTGATTTGGGAGACGAGTTGATGAAGGACAGGCTTGTGTGTGGTATTAATAATACAGTGAGAAAGATTTTGCTTGGAGACAGTTATTTACCTTTAAATAAGCCCATTGAGATTTGTCAGATATACGAGCTTACAAAAAAGCAAACAATTTGCTTACAAATGAGAATAGCAATGAAAGGCACAGTGGCAAAGTTCATGTTGATAGTATGCAGCATGTGGTTATAAGAAACAGGCCCAAGCACATGGCAGCTACTGTAGGTCCTGTAACAGTCCCCGGGAAACAGAGAGTCTTTCCAGCAAATTCCAGAGTATACTCAGCAAGGGTGAGTCAGTAAACTCAAACCATGAGCCCCTAGCTAGCTTCACAGTCAACTGTCGTAATTGTGGTGGGGAATCATGAGTCTAAAAGAGAAAAGTGCTTAGCTTTTGATTAGCAGTGTAATTCTTGTAATAAGTGGAATCATTTCAAAAGGTTTTGTAAATCAAATAAAGCACATTCTTTTACTAAAAGAGGGCATTCAAAGAGACAAGTTAATCAATTAGAAAGCTATGACCCTATTTTTTTTATGTTGATGGTGTGTCTGTGCTTTGTGAAACAGTTAATGCAGTAGATTTGTGGGCAAAGAATGAGATTTTTTGTACTGTTTGGATTAATGAGAGCCCTGTAGAGCTCAAAGTGCAATTTTATGTCAGCAGAAACGTTTGCTAGAGTACAAGCTGCAGAAAACTTGATTTAACAAAGTGTGCAAAGCTTGTTGCTTATGATGGTGAAGAGATTCAAACTGAGGGTCAGTAGTGCTTTCATGTTATTCTGCTGGGAACAGCTATGACTTGCAATTTTTCGTAGCCAATAGACACGTGCAGTCATTATTAGGCCTCAGAGACCATTTGAAAATGGGACTGCTTTCACTTAATAAAGAAGTTCACCATATAAGCCTGCATGACAACAGCTCAAATTTCACCCAAACTATTTTTTTCTGAGTATGGTGTTATTTTTGCAGAGAAACTAGACAAACTACCAGTTCTGTACTCCATGAAGTTAGACCTAGATATCAACCCAGTTATTAGACTAGCATGGAAAGTTCCAGTAGCTATGCTAAACAGAGTTAATGCCAAGCTAGACAAAATGGTGCAGCTAGGAGTAATTTGTCCAGCAGAAGGACGTACTGAATGGGTATTCTCCATGGTGGTAGCTCATAAGAAAAGCTCAGATGACATCAGAATATGTATTGATCTAAAGAAAGCATTAAAAAGGCATCATCATCCAATGTGCACAGTCGAAGCGGTTGCTGCCCTCATGCCAAATGCCACAGTTGTTCCTGTCTTAGATGCAAACAATTCAATCTGGCAAATTTTGCTTGACCAAAAATCTCCTTGCTAACCACATTTGGTATGCCATTTGGAAGATACAGATTTCTGAGAATGCCATTTTGAATAAATTGTGCCAGTGAAGTCTTTCAGTGTGCAATGGAACAATTTTTTTCTGGCTATTCCTGTGCTATTATAGTAGATGATATTCTAGTAGGAGGCAATGGTAAAGTCGAACATGAAAGAAGCCTCAAGAAAGTTCTGGAAAGAGCACGTGAAGTGAATCTTAAGCTGTATCCTCAGAAATGCAAATTCAGGCTACAAGAAGTTACTTATGTTGGTCACTTGTTTACCATTTCAGGCTTACAACCAGATGCTTCCAAGCAAACAGCAATTCTCAAGATGCCAGCTACAGACAATATCCAAGCCCTACAACATTTTCTTGGCATGGTCAACTATCTAGGCAAGTTCATTCCAGATGTAAGCCAACTTTCAGCACCGCTCAGAGAGCTGACATGCAAAAATGTAACTTGGTCATGATCAGAACAGCATCAAAGTGTATTTGATATGCTGAAACAGAAGATTGCTAACCCACCAACTCTCAGCTACTATGATTTTCAAAAAACAGTTGCTCTTTCCTATGATGCTTCTAAATTTGGTCTTGGTGCAGTCATTCTTCATGATGGTAGACCAGTAGCCTATGCTTAGAGAACTCTTAACCAGACCCAGATGCAATATTCCCAGACTGAAAAAGAGCTTTAGGCAATTGTGTTTGCATGTTCGAAGTTCCATGATTATATTTATGGTTGACCTATCCAGACTGAAACTGATCACCAAGCTCTTATTACTATTTTAAGAAATCCTACACATAACACATACAGCTCCAGCTACACTGTAAAACATGATGCTCAAATTGCAAAAGTACAATTTCAATCTTGTTTACATGAAAGGCAAACTTCTTTATCTTGCTGATACTTTATCCTGATAACACAGAAAAAAACACAGAACAGCATAACAATAAGCAACTTGATTATGAGGTCATGAAAGTGAGAAATTTTTCTTCCACACATTTTGATGAGCTCAGAGCTAAGAGCTTCAGATCCAGTTCTCCAGAAGTTCAACCACTGAGGATAGCCTTCAAAGCAATCTTGTTTACCAGTAGAAGTGCAACCATATTTTCCATACAGAGATGAGATTTTGCCAGACAATGGTATCATCATGAAAGGTCCTAACGTGATTGTTCCAAAGTCCTTGCAACAAGAGTATGCCAACATCTTGCATCACGGCCACCCAGGAATTTATTCCACCAAAAGAAGGGTGAAAAGTCTAGTATTTTGGCCTTCTATGTCAGGAGATATTGAGAAAGTACTTTCACCTTGTTCAGTATGTGATAGTACAAAGCCCCATGAACAGAAAGAACCACTTCAGTTCATAGGTTGGTACTAGGCTATCGGCCCTAGGGTCTACACAGGCCTAGCCAAAACAATTCCCGGAATATTTCTTCCCACAATATTTACTTCCCTGGACCCCTGTCTAGCATGGCGACTGACGTGATCCCTAGGGTGATTTTCCTATCTCCCATCAAATAGTCAAGGTTCCTTTTGAAGAGGGCCAAGGAGGTGCTCTGCTTGACATGTATGGGCAGTCTATTCCAGAGTATGGGGAGTCTCTGGGTCAGGAACCCATCCCTCCAGCATGTTTTGTTCAATGTGATGACAAGGTTTAGATCCCTGGAGCGTGTGGCTCTGAGGGATTGGGATTTCTTTAAGTGGAGCATGTCCAACAGCTCAGGGACTGACATGGCCCTGTATGTTAAGCAGAGATCGCCTCTGAGTAGACGATATGCCACAAAGTATAGCTGGAGTTTTTTTAGACGGTCAGCATAGGGCATCTGCTTTAGGGCTGTGATTCTTTTAGTGAGGTATTTCTGTGGCCTTTCCAGCTGTTGCAGATTTCTTGTGAGGTACATACCAAACGGGGCGCTGTACTCTATAATGGGTCGATTGAGGGATGAGTACAGTGGGTCAATGACCTCCTTTTTTCTGGATGAAAAGCCCTTAGTGATGAGGTGTGCCACATAGAAGGATTTCCTGACTGTTGTGGTGATGTGGTTATCGAAGGTGAGACCACTGTCAACCTGTGTCCCTAAGTCTCTCATCACACTTTCAGTGTTTAGTGTACTGCCACCTATGTGGTAATTCACGGGTACATGTTTTTTCCCAAAGGGGATAACTATACATTTCTTGGCATTAAGCTTGAGCCCATGGCTCTGGCACCAAGCATCTGTTTCTGTGAGGCTCTTTTGTAGAATATCCACATCATCTGGGGATTCAATAATGGCTCCCAGTTTGCAGTCACCTGCGAACTTTGTTAGCCAGAGTCCCTTAGTGTTGGCCTGTACTTCAGAGAAGTAGATGCCAAACAAGAGCGGTTCCAGGACTGAACCCTGAGGTACTCCACTTGTCTAGAGCTGGATTTGGAGTTGGTTACTTTTACAGTCTGGGTTCTGTCAGTAAGCCAGTTGGCAACCCATCGAGTGATGTAGGGATTTATGCCCAGCTTAGTAAGTTTATCTATGATTTCAGAGTGAGGGATGGTTTCGAAGGCCTTGGCAAGGTCCAGATAGGCTGTGGGGACCGCCTTACCCTCATCCACAGCTCTGGAGACTGACTCAAACAAGTCAATCAGATTCAGGAGACAAGATCGGCCCTTCACGAACCCAAACTGGGTGGGGTCTAGTGTTTGAAGGTTGCCAATGTCTTTGTTTATAAGTTCCATGATAATGCATTCCATGTCCTTGCAGATCAGGCTTGTCAGACTGATAGGACTGTAGTTCCCGGGATCCAAGGTGGATCCCCCCTTGTGGAATGGGATAACTGTAGCTGTGTGCCACTCAGTGGGCACGATGCCTGAGGTGAGGCTATGATTAAACATGACACTTAGGTGAGGTGCCAGTTCATTTTGTAGTTCATGGTGTACACAGCCCAGGATGCCGTCTGGTCCCATGGATGCTGTATTCTTAGCTTTGGAGAGTGCGGTTTCTACCTGTGTGGCCGTGATTACCGGAATTTGGCAATCTTTTGGTATTGAGATAGGCCCTTTAGAGGGTGAGAGGGTGGTGAAGTTTGCACTAAATCGATTTGCCAGTATATTGGCAATATCCTTGGGATCAGTATATTTAATGCCATTCTGTTGTAGCTCAGAGCAGATCTGAGCATCGCCATTTAGATTCTTGACATAACTATAGAATGCCTTGTGGTTGTCCTTGGAATCTTTGGCAGTTTTATTTTCGTAACTAGCTTTGGAGGATTTTATGAGGGATCTCAGCTTCTTACTGAGGCTGGTAAGGGAGTTTTTTGCATCCTGGGATTTTCCTCTTTTCTGCAACAGTTTCTTCCTTCTGTTGTATAGTTTATAGCAGGAGACCACCAGATTGGCTTCCTTTTTTTGGAGGAGAGTGTCTTGGTTCTATTTGGAATGGCACGATTCATGCACGAGTGGATGTGCTTGTACAGTGCCTTAGTGTAGGATTCAGCATCGAACTTTCAAGTTAAGCCAAACTCCTGAACTATCTTGGTTGACAGTAGCCACAGATATCTTTGAGTGGAATGGTCAACATTACTTGGTGTTAGCTGACTATTCAAATTGGTTTGAGATTGACTTACTTCCCAACCTAACTTCCAGTACTGTCATTACTAAGTTGAAACGACATTTTTCTGTCCACGATAGTCCGCACAGAGTTATTTCTGACAATAGTGCACAGTTTACAAGTCAGTAGTTCAAAACATTTGCAGAAGAGTGTGACTGTGTTCATATTATGAGTAGTCCTGAATACCCTCAGTCAAACAGCTTGGCGGAACATGCAGTTCAAAGTGCAAAACAGCTGTTAGAGAAATCCAGATGTAACAATACCGATGTTTTCCTAAACTTGTTAAATCTCAGAAACATTCCTCATGATAATAATCTTGGTTCACCTGCACAGAGACTTATGTCGAGACAAACCAGAACCACATTACCCATCAGCATGAATTTATTGATTCCAAGTGCTAAGAACAACAAAGCAGTAAAAACCCAAATGTTAAAAAAGTGTTTTGTCGCAGAAGTCTTACTATGACAAAACCAGCAAACTGCTCAGTTCATTGAACAAAGGGGAGATAGTGAGGATGCAGACGTCAAAAGGTTTTGATCGCATCGGATTTGTGAAAAGTTTGTATCAAGAGCAGAGATCATACATTGTGGAATCACAAGGAGTGGAATGCAGATAAAATTGGAAGCATTTGTTACTAGTGTCCAAACTAATGTTGCAGCATCTTGCCTGTGACAAAGACAATAGTTCTCAAACTGACTTGTCCAATGTTCCTGTTCCAGAGGACATTCCATCAGCAATCCCAGTTCCTGAGAAAATCCCTGAAACTCCTCAAGCTGAATATTCCCTAGTGACTGTCCCTGTTGCTAAACCCAGTCCTAACTATTATGTCACGAGATCAGGTCGCATCTTGAAACCTACTTCCAGATACACGGCAACCTCAACATGATTGTTGTTTTTCTTTACTAGTGTCTGTATAATTGCATGTCTGTTAAAATGTCATTGTTTATATGAGACAGCTCAGTAAAGAGGGAGGATGTAGATCAGTGCGATATACCTTTAAGATGCTTTCCAGTGAGTCAGCAGCACTTATAAGTACTGAGCATGTGCATGCAAGAGTGCCATTTTGAGTGAGCAGCCAGAGTGTAAGCATGCAAGTCCTTCAGATAGTTCACTTAAGTTTAATGTTCCTGCCATCCATCCTGAAGTACAAGTATAAAATAAACTACTTAAATGAACATATCTATTCCAACAATTCCATTTAATGAGATGTAGCTTCCCGGTCTTGGGGTATTAGGTTTTACTTACTTCTGCCTTAATTTATTCATAATTTCTCCCACTTACTTCATATTAGTCTCATCTTTTAATTTCCATTTTCTGTAAATAGATTTCTTTGACACAAACATTGTTAAAAGTTTCAGAGCTTTGCAGTAGCTATGGCTGTTTCACAATTCCAGTTTAGAAACAATTTCAGCTTTTGAAAGTAGTTTCTTCCACTGATATATCTTCTATCATTTTTTGTATAGCTTGTTTAAATTACAGGAGAGATGAACAGTTCCAAAAAAAATTATGATCCCAATGACCAGTTTCCCCTTTGCCACATCTCAAAGAAGCTCCATCTATATGAGGGAATATATTTTGGGGTCTATTCCACTAGCTATCCATCTGTGTAGACACTTCCACACAAAGGCTATACATTTTATTGATTTTATGGCATGTCTGGGAACCAGACAGACTTTTTAATTTAGTGTAGTTTTTAACTACCATCCTTCCTGCCTATTACATAAAATTGTTTATCCACATCTTATTTGCTCTACTATTTTACTTTTTCTTTAGCAACTAAGTGAACTCTTGGTTCTAATCAGAAAATCTACCAAGGGTGGTTTTATCCATTTTTTTTGTTCCCTCTTTCTCTGTTTCAGTTCTGCTGCCAAGCCTAAATAATAGAAACTGGTCTCTTTCTTGTAAACCGAAATCTCTTACTTACATTTCCAAGTTATAATTTCCCCTTTGCCATACTTCTTCCTGGAACCACAGCTCTTCATTCCATACCTTCCACCCATTTGCTGTGCCCCCTCTTCTGTCTTCACTTCTTTTTTTCTTGATATAACCTACTGGTGCTATCACACTTTTCTATAATCAGCTTTGACTGCCTTACACCATCATAATTTTATATTTCAACATAGTTGTCCACATCTTATTCAAATTGTGACCAAAAGCCCATATCATCAACCCCCTCCAAACACAATTCCATTTTCCTCAACATATTCTTCCAAATGGAGACATATTTTCATTTTAAATTAAATCTAGTAATCTTCCCAAGTAGCAAAGTATCCTTTTAAGCTAGGTAGTCTTAGTCCTCCCTTTTTCAGCTGGGACCACTGCATTCTAGATTTTTTATGTTCCCAAAAGAATTCATGTATTTCTTTTTACATTGTCTCACAGTTTCTCATCGGATTGGGAAACGCATGCTTGCCCTATAAAAACTAGTGGTACCAAGAACATTTTTTTTTGTTTGCAGCATGTCATCTTTAGCCATTACAATCAGTTTCCATTATTCTTAATTACTTTACATTTAGTATCTTCCCACATTTCCCTTCATGTATTCTAAATATTAATTCCAACCATTCTGGTGGGAAATTAAATGTAGCCAGCGCATCTTTCAGGAATTTCCAACTGACCACATCAATCTCGTTCTTAGTATCTATTCCTAACCATATTACAGTAAACTCTCAAGTTAACCAGAACTCAAGCAACCGGCATTCTGAAGCAACTGGCAAAAAAATATCGAAGAAATACAGTACAATTTTCATGTGTTGCACTTTCTGTCCCCCCCCCCCCGCAGATGTTTTTTTTGAATTTTAGAGTTTTAAAAATAAATAAATTCCCTCTCTACCCAACCTGAGAACAAGTCAAACCAAACAAATAGTATAGGGTACAGTATTAGTCAAGCCTATTTTTAATAGTAACTCTCAAGCAACCAGAAACTAGGTGCTATCTGGCATCTACCAATTCCCATAGGTGCCGGTTAACTGAGAGTTTACTGTAATTCTTTTTTTCCGTTGTTCTGCATGTCTGTGACTAACATTTTATTGATTTTGTCAAATATTTGCCTTCCTTTTATAAACCCACACTGATCTCTATTAATAATTTTGGGTAATGTTATCAACTATTCCTTTTACTAAAATGCTCACAAAAACCCTGTAATCATGGTTTAATACTGATACTGGCCAATGTGATCCATGGGCAGCTGTTTGTTTTCCTTTGTTTAGAATCACATCCAGTGTTGCTTCTTTCCCACATTTTTTTTTTAGCATTTACTCTCATTTTAAAGTGAATGAATTTCTTGTCCCCACTTTTCCATACCTAACTATCTGAGCCTGGTACTTACCCATTTCTGTCTCTTAATGATATCTCTAATCTCCCTTTTACTTGATTTTTCTCTGATGCATCTAACTTTGACAACTCCTTATTTTCAAATATATCAACATCTTACATTTAAGTTCTCGGTCATACCTTTCTTCTTTATACACAAGTGAAGGACAGTCTTGAACAGATACTACACCCTGTCTAAGAAATGCACAAGCAATGATATGTGGAGGCTTCTGTGCTTTAACAGCTTTTGTCAGCATCAGATTGAAGCCATTTACATTTAAAACATGACATATATATCTCAGAGGAATCACACAAATGTTATATTTGGCCCAAATTAAGTCTTAGACTCTGAGACCTCAATCAGTCAAGCACGTTTATTAGCTGCAGATCATGTTCCTGCCTTATAACACCACACAGTACAGTGTTATCAAAAATGTTGACAAGTGCATTAAGCCTTTAAATATAGTTGCTACTACTTTCTGGAATACTTGTGGAACACTTCTTGAGTTGACGAGCTCTCAAATGTAATCTTTGAGAATTTATTTCACGAGGAAGGGGCACTGAAAGTACACAAAATCTGGTACTGGGTTTATTCAACTTGAACCTGCCACAACTCCTGGAATCCACCAAGCACAGAAAATAATCTAGCATTTGGCAAAGTCAGTACTTCCCCCTTAAACAGTCTGAAGTGTAGAATGCTTTTTTGATCTGCATATTTAGGTCTTGGGGAATCTAAAGATACATTTTATCCGATTTCTCCCACTGGCAACATGCTATTTACCTACTCTGTCAATTCTGTTTGATTATGACTGCTTCCATACGCTTTTGATTACGACTGCTTGCATACACTTCCGATCTTGCTTAATACTACCTTTAAGCACAGCTGGTAACCTTCATGGCTTATAATTCACAGGACTGTCTTCTGGAGATTTTTCTGTGGGATTCTGCCTTCATACACTCTGAACCTTCAAACAGATCAGTGTGCTTCTTTAAAATATTCTCTGTACTATATAAGACACACACTGACTTATTTTGCTAAACTTAAGCACTTATCGGACATTGCACTTAACCGCTACTTCTTAGTCAATAAAATTTGTGCACAATGTTATATATATCTGCACAATGTTATTTATATCTGTATAGGTTCATAGGTGTGTACTAGGCTAATGGCCCTGGGGCCTTTACAAGCCTAGCCATAGGATTACCCCGGCATCGTGCCACCCGACCTTAGTTTCCAGTGCCTCTGTTGAGTAGAGCCACTGGACTTATCCCTGAGGTGAATTTTCTATTTCCCATCCACTCATCAAGATTTCTCTTGAAGAGGGTCAGTGAGGTGTTCTGCTTGACATGTATGGGAAGTCTATTCCATAGCATGGGCAGTCTCTGGGCTATGAACCTGTCCCTCCAGTACGTTCTGTTGATTGTGGTAATGAGGCTGAGGTCTCTGGAACGTGTGGTGCAGACGGAATGGGATTTCTTTAGATGCAGCATTTCCAACAGAGCTGGGTCAGACATGGCTTTGTAAGTCAAGCAGAGATTGCCTCTAAGTAGGCGATATGAGACAGAGAATAGTTGGAGTTGTTTTGAGTCTGTCCATATGGGACAAGTGTTTAAGGCCTAGGATCCTCTTTGTAAGGTACTTTTGCGGCCTCTCCAGTTGTTGCAGGTGTCTAATGAGGTACATGCCAAATGGGGCATTGTACTCGACTGGCCTAATGAGGGAAGAGTAGAGCGAGACAATGACCTCCTTCTTCCTAGATGCAAAACCCTTAGTAATATGTGCCACATAGAAGGACTTTCTGACTACAGTGGCAATGTGGTGATCAGAAGAGAGGTTGCTGTCAACCTGTGTTCCCAGATCTCTTATAATGCTTTCTGTGTTCAGTGGACTACCATCAATGTGGTAATTCATAGGAACTGGGTTTTTCCCAAAGGGGATGACACATTTTTGGCACTGAGCTTAAGGCCATGGTTCTTACACCAGTCGTTGGTGTCAGTGAGACCATTCTGTATGATGTCAACATCACTTGGGGAGTTAATAACAGCTCCCAACTTGCAATCATCTGCAAACTTTGTCAGCCAGAGTCCCTTCATGTTGGCCTGGACTTCAGAGAAATAGATACCAAACAGGAGAGGACCGAACCCTGTGGGACTCCATTTGTGACTAGTCGGCAGTCTGACTTGGAGTCAGCTACTTTCACAGTGTGGGTTCTATCTGTGAGCCAGTTTGCAACCCACCCAGTGATACAGGGGTTGATGCCTAGCTTAGTGAGGTTTTTTATGATTCCTGAGTGGGGAATGGTATCAAAGGCCTTGGCTAGATCAAGGTAGGCTGTAGGGACCACCTTGCCTTCATCTACTACACTGCTCTAATCATAGACCTGAACAAGCTTGTTTAATGCCTCTACGACTGATCCATGTAAAAGTGCAAACATCCTCGCTCTGTACACCTTCACTTTTATTAGACTTCTATTTTCATAGTTAACTGCATCCATGTTACATACTGCTTCAGAAAAAAAAGTTACTCTGTAACTGAACTGCATGCATTCTTTTCTCTATGCCAAGTGTAGCATAAGCATTTCTGCACAAGGCGTTTCATTGCTTTAATTGATCTTGCAAAGATACTGTCTTGAACAGCAACTCATATTTGTTTATATTCACAACATACTCAGACTTGCTACAAATGCTGGGGCTTATACCCTTAACAGGACAACAATGTGCATTCAGACTTGTACACTTTACTTTTAAAGTTTGATGCCTTAAAAGTGGATTGTACACCACAATACCTTAAATGCATCTGTTTACCTTTAATCCTCAGCTTTTCTGATAAAGAACTGCTTATGCTATCATTAGCAGCTTAAACTGGATGTGCATATGCACTAGCATTGTATGATGCATGCAGTGTTATTACACGAGTGAAGCTTTAATAATTTCAGTTGTACCATCAAACCTCTTGCACTGCTCTTGTGCCCCTAAAACATTAACATCTTGGTGTAGAAATAATTCTGTTTCTTTTAGACTAAATATAACTGCTGTCCCCTCATATCTTACAGATGTGATTACATGTTTTACAATTAACTTTTTTCTCTACAGTCAGAACATTTAGACTGAGCGTTGCTTCTCCCTGTTCATTTGTCACCAGGTGCTATTTTGGATACTGTGTGCTGGTTAATCTGCAATTTTGTTATTATTTGTAATAGATTTAAACTTCCTTTTAAACTCATTTTCACTTAGACTCCTTTCTTTACAGTCTTACAACTCCTTAGTCACACTTTGAAACTGAATATTAGAAAGTACACTTGGCTCTACAATGATCAATGCCCTTTTCTAATGTCTAGTATGTTTCTTGTAGCACTCTGCTCCTGACGATCGTTTCAGATTCCACACAGAATTCCACTTCAAATTAAAAAAAAAAAAAAAAAATCATAATTTTTTTAATTGTTTCTCTGCCTGGTGGCTCCTTTACTTTTACCCATCTGGACCACTCATTCTGTCAGGGGATGAGACAGCCATTCCTATGCTAGGAGATTGTCCTACAATCCATTTGTGTCCCTGTCTGTGGTACATGATCTGCCTATGCATTCCCCACTATGGCAAGGTGAGGTGGTAGGGAGTAGGCCAGTTTCTTGGTCTGACAAAGTAGCCTACCCTTTCCCATTCAATTCCTACCTGCAGCAACTCTTATAAAGTACCAGTGTGCTATATGCTGTGGGAAGAGTGGCACTGCAAACTGACTTTTCCCTGCATGTGCTCAGGAGGCCAATGCTCCATGGGTGTAATGTGTAGCTCCCCCATCTAGGCGTTACTCAAGTAGTGAACCAGAGCCACCTCCTCATCACAGTATGGATGATCTGTCAGTGCAGCTCACAGTTATCCTTCTTATCCAGGTTTTCCAGCACTTGAGGCAGTAATCAGACAGCATCATCAATGTATGCCACAGATCTACAGCTACAAATTCATATTCCTTGTCTGATGACCAGTCTCTACTGCCTCTTGAATTCCTTGAGTTTTAATGAAAAAATGAACGGCTTCTGCATGGATAGTTGTTCTTTGTCTCTGCAGTATTTACCATTTGTTTTCCACAGGTTCATAGGTAATTACTACACTAACAACCCTGGAAGGCCTTTTTAAGCTAGCCATGCCTGCCTAAGGTGAGAATCACACCTTGAACCCTGTGTCTGTAAGGTAAATACCTTATCCATTATGCTAACCCTCAGCCCCTAAAATTCCCCTACTCTTTTCAATAGGTGCTGTTGGGATCTTTTACATCCACCTGAGCCTACCACCACCTCAGGCAGATGGGGCCTTGGTTTAATGTCTCATCCAAGGGAAGGCACACTCAGGAGTGCAGCAGGTGCCCTTATGCTGCACTGTAATATCAGCAATCTATCTCCCAGGTGTGAGAACAGAACCCAAGCCTTCTACGCCAAAGGCAACTGTGCTACCTATTGCATCACCAACAGCTATATAAATAAAGGATGCCTACTCTTCAATAAGTGCTACTGGATCTTTTACATCCACCTGAGCTATCACCAACTCAAACAGATGGGACCTTGATTTAATGTCTCATCTGAAGGATGGCATACTCAGGAGTGCAGCACCCCACTTACGCTGCATTATAGTGTCAACAAGCCATCTATGTGATGTGGGAGTAGAACCCACATCCTTCTGCTCCAAAAATGAGTGTGCTACCTGTTGCACCACTGATGTAGGAAGCAGCTGGAGGCCATTTGGTGCTTGGTGCCATGCCCAATTTGGTGTCCCTCAACTCTACATTGAGAAGCAAAAAAGAAAAAAAAAGTCCTTTTGTTAGAGTACTATGTCCTAATACCTTCACTTTCTGCTGTCTCATAGAGGATGTGTAATGAGCAACAATTAAAAAAATAAAATAAAAAAAGTTATCTGCTGATTGTGCTCACTAACACGTTGCACCTAGAGCAGTTGCCCCCCCCCCCTTTGCCTACCCTAGCTATGCTTCTGTGGAAGGCTCTCCTATTTCATAAAATAATTATCCTGACTTCTAACAAGTAGGTAAAGTACAACATATCAACAGGTTACAAAAATGCAATTCAGAATTTTCCCTTCCTTAATAGAATTCCTCCTGTCTCATCAGATCAGACAGCACAACCAATTCTGGCAAACCTCTTGCTGTGTGAAGCCATAGACAGACTACCTAAAGTAAAGTAAGGGAAACGTTTCTAATCCAGATAGCTATTGGGCTTTCAAAGTCCAATATGAAATAAGGAAAAAGGTCCTACTCCAAGTGGTTATTGGACCTTCAAAGTCTGCATTTTTTGGTGCCATCTTAGACTTAACCAAGAAATTTTTGGAGATAAATAAAAAAGCATGGCATGCACTGCAGGCCTTCCTTATTTTACTTAAGCAAAATACAATTCTTACTTGCGTATCTCAACTTCCTAACACAAGAAATGTGGATAAAGCCTTAAATAACAGGGGGACAAAGACCCAAAAATAGGACAGATTTTAAATACTGCTCTTATAAGCTAAGAATGCTGTTAGAATAACCAGTTTTGTGTTAGCTTGCTTTTTCTGAAGGATATGTAGTCTGAAACTCAAATTTATGTCATTATTTAGTAACTTCAATTGTCTGCAACTACAGTAATTCTGTGCTTCAGCAAGGGACAGGAGCACTACTTCCTCACCTTCTTGCTGTCTGGTCTTTACACTGCCTCTAGTGTTCTCTATTTTTTGGCACCATTATTTGTCTAACTTAGGTCCAGGGAGATTCATATCTACCCTTAACTAGATGACTGCATTATAATCTAAGCCATCCACCCTACAGACTAAGAACAGGGCCATGAAGTGCACTTTTCATTGCCTAACTAATTTAAGGTTCTCCTTGAGCCTGTCAAAATCCCACTTAATATCAGTGATACAGACTATCTTCATAGGGGCCATGTTGGGTATAAAGGTAAGAAGACTGTTTCTGCCCCAGAAGGAAGTCCTCCAGCTGGAACTCTTCTTTGGTCACAGTCAAATGGATGCAAATAATAGCCAAATAGTCCTAAAAGCTACAGTATACACATTAGCCTTAATCCTGATGATGCCACTGGCAAGACTGCACATGCAGAAGATAAAGTGGTACATCAAGAATCTCTGGGAGCAACACCAGCTCCCTTTGGAGCAATTAACAATGCAAGTGATTAAACTGATGATCCCACCAGATGTTAAGCAACCCAATAATACCTTCTGTGACTGCCAGACAGTACCGACATCTTGACAACATGTGCTACAGATCATCTTGATGGGCACACACCCAGGTTCTGTTGTATCTGATCCTTATCCTTCCTAGCATTCAAAATTGTGGAGTCCTGAAACACATATTGGTTACATGTCATGCAATGGTTATGTTACACGTAAACAACCTTGGAGTATTTGTTGTTGCCTATTATGCAGGCTGGATATGAGGGTTTGCGACCTGCCATGCCAGCAAGGCCTGTAAACAGATGAACAATTTTCTAGGGGCCTAGAAGAGAGCTGGAAACCCAGACATGATGCTGTTTACTTCCTAGGAAGATTACTACTTGAAAAGTTCTATGCAGATTATTATATAAGGCATCCTGGAGAATGAATATCTTTTCCTTTCATTGAGAGGGAGACTCCTTTATACATTTCCACATTTAGCCTCCTACCAAAGGTGCTCCACAACTGCCAGAAAATCATGCAGAACATCTACAAGAAGAGATGGAGGTTGCTTGTTTAATACAGCTGTTACCACAGAGATAATGGCATTCTCCAGGAATCAGGAGGAGAGGTAGCAAAGAGGACAAAATTGGCCAGATGGGTGAACTGTGTGATCCACTTACTATCCCCCCAACCAAATATCTCCAAAGGAAGACCATCATAGCACAGAGTTTTACCTTTCTCTTGGGAAGCAAAAGCTCTGCAAACTTCCTCCTATGTTACTTCCCTCATCAGACGATGGACCTACTCATCTAGGAGGTGCAGCAATGTCAAATCAGAGAGACAGACATAAACCCTATTAGAAAAATCTGATCTTTTAGATTATACTGCAGATCTGCCTCTAATAGTGGCATTATCAGAAAGGTGTACAGAGGTATAAGCAAGTCCCGTGAAACTACAGACCTGGTCCTTTGGACTACTACCTTATCTATTCTTGAGTAGGAGATGAATCTTAGGGAACAAGTATATACTGAAAAAGCGCGTCCCATAAAAATATGCAAATCAACCATACCCACATTTTTCAAAAAAACGTTAATCGACTTATCCAGGGAAGGAACATGCAATGATCTAGGTCTCTTTTGATTCTCTTGAATAGTTAATGTCATATTCCAGTCTCCTTCCCAAAAAATCAAACCGTCCTGCAAGTGGATCTACTCTCTTACCAGCTCCAATGCCTTGGGAGAGAAGATTCCACTGCCAACCAGCACATAGCCTCTTAATAAGGGAGTGGCGCACTGCAACTGTGGTCCCACTTCACAAAGGCGGTGCCTCCACCGACCCTGGAAATTACCAGCCCATTAGCTTGACAAGCCTTATCTGCAAAGCCATGGAGAGGATCATAATGGACCTCACAAATAAAGACATAGGGAATTTGCAGACTTTGGATCCATCCCAGTTTGGCTTTGTCAAAGGCAGATCATGCCTTCTAAACTTGGTTGACTTTTTCGAAACAGTCACCAAAGCCATTGATGAGGGAAAGGCAGTCCATACAGCCTACCTCGATCTGGCGAAGGCCTTTGATACAATACCCCACTCGGGTATCATTGAAAATCTCATCAGCTTAAATGTTAACCCATACATCACAAGATGGGTTGCAAACTGGCTGAGTGACAGAACCCACAGGGTCAGAGTTGCTGGCGCCACGTCAGACTCAAAGCCTGTCACAAGTGGTGTACCACAGGGCTCAGTCCTGGGCCCACTCTTGTTTGGCATCTACTTTTCCGAAGTACAAGCAAACACAGGAGGGTTATGGCTGACAAAGTTTGCAGATGACTGCAAACTGGGCCATAGTAGAAAACACATCTGACACAGATATCCTTCAGAAGGGTCTCACAGAAACGGATAACTGGTGCCAGAGCCATGGCCTAAAGTTAAATGCCAAAAATGCATAGTCATACCCTTCGGGAAAAACAAGGTTACCCCTAGCTACCAAATAGGTGGCAATCCACTGAGTACAGAAGAAGTTATCAGGGACCTGGGGACCCAGGTTGATAGTAGTCTGTCATTCGACACCCATGTAGCTAAAGTAGTTAGGAAGACCTTCTACATTGCCCACCTTATCATGAAGGGATTCTCATCTAGATCAAGGGAGGTCATAGTCTCCCTATACTCATCACTCATCAGACCAATGATTGAGTACAATGCCCCATTCGGAATGTATCTGACCCGACACTTGCAGCAGCTGGAGAGGCCACAAAAGTTCCTCACCAAAAGGATAAAGGGTCTCAAACATCTGTCCTATGCTGCCCGACTGAAAGAACTCCAGCTCTATTCAGTCGCTTACCGCTTGCTCAGAGGTGACCTTTGCCTAACATACAAGGCCATGTCAAACCCAGATTTGATGAATATGCTTCACCTCAAAAAATCTAGATCCGTCAAAGCCACAAGGGCGGGAGACTTAAACCTCGAAACGGCTATTAATAGGACGTGCTGGAGGGATAGATTCATCACCCAAAGACACCCTATGCTGTGGAATAAAATCCCGGTATATGTGAGGCAGAGCACCTCGCTGGCCTTGTTCAAGAGAAATCTTGACCAATGGATGGGAGATCGCAGATATACCCCAGGGATTACCTCAGTGTCACTGCTCAACAGAGGCACAGCAAAATAATGGGTATAGGTTCCCCATACTAAAGGGGTGGCGTAAGCCACAAAACTATGGGCTAGGCTTGTAAATGCCCTCGGGCAGATAGCCTAGTATGAACCTATGAACCTATGAATAAGAGCAAACCAGCTTTACGAGTCCCCTTGCTGTGAGACAATCATGAGAAATAAATCTCTGTATCATAATTATAGTGCACCGCTACTTTACACGAGAGTATGAAGAGAAGACCCCATGGTATCTCCCACCCAACAATTTCTGATATTCTTGAGCCATATGATGGGTCTCCTGCAGCATTATTATATTAACCTTTGTAAGAACTGGAATAAATGTCTACATTTAAAATTACCTGGAGCTATGCTGAATAAGTGCCACATATCTCAGTTTCTCATTTATGTGCCAAATCTTCTTGTACCTTTCAGAATAAAACTATACACATATTATAAATCTGTTAAAGATGGTTTATTATGTAGTATCAGCATATAGTGAAGATAATGAAATTCAACAATAAATATACAAACAAGTCTTACTGTCTCAAATAACAGTGCTGATAACCTGAAACAGATTAACTTACACTGTTTACAGGAACTCTGAACTAAAAAAATTTCCTTTTCTTTGTAATGGCAGAATTAAGAAAAACTTCCTTGTTTTCTGTAGTTTCTGAACTGCTGGGCATTTGACCCGACTACTGTACTCAGTCTCTTGAGCTTTATACTGAGCTCATTTGTATCCTTCACTGAAACATTACTTCGTACTGAGACTGCATATACAATGAGTATAAAATAAATATATAGGCCTGCTTTAACATGGCTGCATTTCTAGTCTTATGCAAAGAGAATACTATATTTATGTATAACTCATTCTGGCAAAAAAAGAAGTTATGTACCTACCATAACGTTCCATGTTAGTTGTCTTCATCTCGCCTTCTTTCTTGCTTGTTGGGATCAGAGCCGATCCTCGGCTCTGACTCGGCCATCTTCTATAGCTCGAGAGTTGTTTACTGGCTCAAGGCTACCCCTTATCCCATGATGCCTAGCGCTAGCTACCCAGATCTTGTTTGTAATAGCTAACCCCAGACATAGCCAAAGAATCAACCTGTCCAAACTAACAGGTTGAGCATACCTGTCATACTCTCTAAGTCAGTAGTGGAAACAAACCAGAGAACACTCAGCCAGTGAAACCTGAATTCCTCTCGGTCCAATAGGACAGGGGGATGGAGGGGGGGGGGTGCAAGAAAGAAGGCGAGATGAAGACAACTAACATGGAACGTTATGGTAGGTACATAACTTCTTTATGTTAAGTTGTCTATCTCGCTTTCGTTTCTTGCTTGTTGGGACAGCGTCCCTAGCACCTACGATCCTGGGAGGCTCATTGGAACAGACTCTTCAGAAGAGTGGAACCAAAGTTAGCTCTATTCCTGGAGACCATGTCTAATTTGTAATGAGAAATAAAGGTATGAGGATTTGCCCACGTGGCCGCGGCACTGATAGAGTCCATGGGCAATCTAGACTGGAAGGCTACAGAAGTGGCCAAAGCCCTAGTAGAATGACCTTTCGGTTTGGTAGACAATTTTTTGTTTCTTAGTTGATAGATGAAGGTAATAATGTGAGACAACCACCTGGACAGGGTCACTTTGGAGACTGGGAGACCCTGTTTGCCCATAGCATAGGAAAGGAAAAGTTGATCCGACTTTCTTATATCCTTCGTTCTATGCAGGTAAAAACGCAATTGTCTATGAACATCCAAAAGGTGTAATTTGTATTCTGCCCTGTTGGTGTAGTTAGGGAAAAACACCGGAAGGTCTATGGACTGGTTTAGATTATTTTTTGAGCAGACTTTGGGAAGGAAGGAGGGATTAGTTCTCAGAGCAACCCTGTCCTTATGAAAAACTAAGTACGGAGGACGAACACTTAGTGCTTGAAGTTCCGAAACACGTCTGGCTGAGGTAATAGCTACTAGAAAGAGTTTTCCAAGATAGAAACTTAAAGGAGCAGGATGCTGCCGGTTCAAAAGGGGGCATAATCAAGGAGGTTAGTACCAAATTAAGGTCCCAAGGAGGAGGGGGATCTCTCACTGGGGCCTAAGAAGAGTAGTCCCTCTGAGAAAAGCTTTACACAGCTTATGCGACAATGTTTAGATTAGAAAACCCAACATGAAAGTTAGAAATGGCTGCTAGTTGAACTCTGATTGTGGCAGAAGCGGACCCAGAATGAAAAAGCTCTGTTAGAAACTCCAAGATTTCGTGAACTGGAGCTGAAAAAGGATCTATATTCCTAGCCTCTGCCCAACAAGAGAAACGTTTCCATTTGCTAGCATATGTCTTCCTAGTAGCAGATTTGTGAGGGGAGACAATCTCACGCACAGCCGGGGAAATGCTGGGAAGCCTGGCTAGGGTTGGAATTGGATCAACCAAGCTGTGAGCTGGAGTGTTTGGAGGGATCGATGCAGCTCTCCTGATTGATGAATCAGCAGGTCTGGAATAGGATCCAGAGTCCAGGGCTGCTCGAGGAGGTAATGGTGCAGGAACGGAAACCAAATCTGTCGAGGCCAGTAGGGAGCAATGAGGATCATTTTGCAACCCAACGATATAGCTTTCTGTATGAGTTTGGGTATAAGAGGGAATGGGGGGAAGGCATAAAGAAGTCCCTGAGGCCAATCGTGGACTAGAGCATCTCTGGGAGGGTGACCGGGAAGCGGTAAAAGGGAGAAGTAGTTGCTGCATTTGGTGTTGAAGGGGGTGGCAAACAGATCGCAGCAAGGCTGTCCCCCATTTGCGGAAGATCAGATCCGCAACTACCTGATTCAGAGACCACTTGTGAGGCATGAGAATAGCTCTGCTGAGCCTGTCCGCTATGATGTTGGACTTCCCTTCCCAGGGATGTGCGTCACAATCAGAAATTGTTGGGAGGAAATCGCCCACTGCCAGACTCTGAGTGCTTCTCGACATAGGGGGTAGGACCTGGTTCCGCCCTGCTTGTTGATGTACCACACTACTGACATGTTGTTCGTTTGAATTGCAATGGTCCCGGAAGGGAGGGAGTCCTGAAGTGCTTGCAACGCTAGGAGCACGGCTCTCATCTCCAAGACATTTATGTGCAGATGGTACTCATGAGGCTGCCAAGTGCCTTGGACTGTCCTGCCCTGATAATGCCCCCCCACCCTATCAGTGAGGCATCTGTGGTCACTGTGGCAACCGGAGGGGGCTGAATGAGTGGTCTGCCCTGAGACACTAGTGGGAAGACCATCCACCAGGAAAGGTGTCTTTTGCATGTTTCTGTAATCATGATAATGTGAGAAATGGGGAGCTGTTGAAAGGACCACTGTGTGAAGAGAAGCCACTGAAGGATTCTCATGTGAAAATGGGCCAGAGGTATCAGAAGACTTGCCGCTGCCATAGAACCCAGAGTATGAAGGACCAACCTGACTTGTACCCTTTTGCATTGCATGAGGATATGAACTTGCTGCCGAATCGTGGCCACCCTGTCTGGCGGTAGCCTTGCGGACATACTTCTTGTGTCTAAATCTGCTCCTATATAGGTAATAGACTGACAAGGCAACAAGGCAGATTTTTCAAAATTTATAGTAATGCCTAGCTGGGCACAAATAGTAACTGTATAGTCCCAGGCTTGAAGGAGTTGATGCCTGGTAGTAGCAGTAAGGAGCCAGTCATCTAGATAAAGAAACACCTGGAATCCTTGACTCCTCAGATGAGCCGTGACCACTGCCATGCATTTGGTGAACACCCTGGGGGCTGTGGTGAGACCAAAGGGCAGAGCTCTGAACTGATAATGACTGGCTCCCAGCTGGAAGTGAAGGAATCTCCTGGAGCGCCTGTTCATTTTGATGTGATAGTACGCATCCTGAAGATCTATTGAGCACATCCAATTGTCCTGACCCAAAAAGGGTAGAATGGACTGTAGCGTGACCATCCGAAACCTATTTCTTTGAACAGACTTGTTTAGTCTGCTGAGATCCAATATTGGTCCTCCAGTCCCCTGTCTTTTTTGGTACCAAAAAGAACCTTGAGTAAGTTCCGGATCCAAGTTGGTCTGCCGGGACTTCCTAGATGACTCTTATTTCTAGCAGTCTTGAAATTTCTATAACTGCTTGGGCCCTCAGATTGGGTGGAACATTTGGAAGGGATTTGCTTGACGGTAAGGGAGGTTGGAAGAAGGGTATTGTATAGTCTCCGGATATGATTGAGTGTACCCATTTGTCTCGCGTTATGTTTTGCCAGGCTTTTGGGTACAGTGAAAGTCTTCCCCCGACTGCCTCCAGAGGCAGGCAGCTGGGCAACCCTTCAGGGATGCTGGAAGGGATTGTCAGAGAAGGATTCTCTACTGCCCTGGTTCTGCGGACCCCCTCTTCCTAGAGGGCGGCATCTGTTATTGTTTCTTCCTCTGCCCTTGGAGGAAAAATCACTACGTGTATCAGGCGAGGCTCCCTGGGATTTCCGAAACCACATTTTACCACTCTTCTGACCTTTGGGATATGGTCTGGAAGGAGTTGAAAAACAGACTCCCATGGCAGAGAGTCTTGCCTTTCTGTTCACGCCTAGTGACAGTGTCTTTCACCTGTGGTCCAAAGAGAAATGAACTGTCAAAGGGAGTGTTGGTGAATGACGCTCTAAAGGGTTCTGCAAAATTACATAGCCGCATCCATGCATGTCTACTAAGGGCCACGCCTGTACCTGCGGCTCTACTCGCACCATCGGCTGCATAGGAAATGAGCCTCATGGAGGCGTTAACTACCGAATTAAGGGTCGCCAGCTGAGAAGCCAGTTTAGCTTGAGCCCCTTCAGCTGATTGATCCTGGAGGGTATCTCCAAGCTCTTTCAGGAGATCCCTCTGAAGCCTGGTAAAATGGCATTAAGTAATTCAGTGACCTCATGGAAAATGTCGCTAAAGCAAACATACACTTCCCGTATCTATCCATGGTCCTAGACTCCTTGTTAGGAGGATGGACAGAGGAAGAAGTTTCCGCTAACTTCTTTTTAGTGGCTGCTGCTAATACCATGGCATCTATGGGAACACCCTTGGTAAGGAACTGTTTATCAGGGGGTGCAGTAATAAACTTGCCAGTTCTCCTCGGGGTTGGTTCCACTGTATCCGGGGCTGACCAAGCCCTTCGAGCCACCAATGGCATTAGTGGATCAAAGGGCGGAGACACCTAGGAGGTGGAAGGTCGGGAGCCGAATGCATCCAGGAATACAGATTCATCCTTGGTAGGGGCTAGGGCAGTCCAGTTTCCCCCTCTGCTTAAGCATTTCTAGGATGTCCGAAAAGAAATCATCTTCAGAGGGGGATCTCGGGGACCCTTCCGAATCATCCAAATCCGTATCTGAAGTGACAGACTCAGGGGAGTCAATGTGCTTCCTCTTGCACTTCCTCTTCCGAGGGGCCACCTCTGAATGGTCAGGGGAAGCCTCGGAAGAAGAGGAAACACCCAATGGGGTGCTCTGGAGTGCCAATTCCCCATGCTTGGGGTCTGTAGGAGGGACATAGGTTGACACAAGCACTACAGGGGACGGAGCCAGTGGGGTGGAATGTGGAGCTGACTCAGAGGCCAGTACACTCCTCATGACATCGAAGGCATCCCTGCCATGATGTAAAGAAGGCTCTGGTTCTGAGGAAACTGAATACTCCTCCACACCGAGGGAGATGGCTCCAAGGCCGATGTAGGAGCCGACCTCACCTGCGCCGATGCTCCGAGAGGGAGAATGGGGTCAGACAAGGGTCCGATGCCACTCGCCCCCTTGGAGCTGATGATGGAGTCTCGGCGCCCAGATCCCTCGATGGAAGGCACCATCGAGGGGATCGGAGCTGACGACGGAACCGAAGGGGAAATCGTTATCGGTGCTGACGGTTCCATGATTCGAACCCCAACAAACTCCGGCTCCAAGCTCAATGGAGTCGGAGGAAGAACATCGATAGAAACGGACGGAGCAGACACCTGTTGAGGAGGGCTGGATAACATTTTGGCCAGTGCCTGTGACTTCAACAACCTACTGACCACTCTCTCCACGTCGTGATCCGAGAGTCTAGAGGACTGAGAAGAGTGGGAGGATCTGTGACTGTGGTCACTCTGCAACAGGGGAAACAGAGGAGCTGAATGTATAGACTCTAGAAAAGGGGACCTCGGTCTCTTGTGGGTCCGTGACTGCTCCGAAGGTACTAGTGGAGCTGACGGGGAGGCAGTCTCCTCAGTTCCAGCCAGAACCGAAGTAGTAGGTAAGGCTTGGGCCAATGATGGCTCCGAGCTGGGAGCCGACAATTTGGTCAGTTTAGGAGATTTCACCAGCTGAGTCTTGGCCAGTGAATCCTTGGGCTTAAGAAAACCCCTCAAAATAAGCTTATTTTTGCACTCCTGCAGAACCCTTGGGCTGAATGCATGGCATACAGAACAAGAGTCCTGCAGGTGCACTGCGCCTAAGCAATAGATGCAAGAAGTGTGCCCATCCATCAGAGACATTTTCTGACAGCATGAGTCACACTTTGTGAATCCAGACACCTTGGATTCTTTAGACATATCCAAGTATAGAAATACTACCTTACACTGAATTGTTTTTGGCCAAAAGGGCCGAACAGCAAAAAACTAACAGACTCTAACCAAAAACGCAATATACTACAGTTAAGAAGAAGAAAGGCTTAAACTAAAACGCTACCTACAAGAGGGGTAAGGAGGGGGGGGGGAGAAGAACTCTCTAACTTAAACGAGTTCTAAGGGAAAGCTACAATTACACTAATACAACAACAAAGTAATTAACGACTATGTAGAAAACTATAAACTATCAAAAAAGGATCGAAATCTGATAGAAAAAGTAGAACAATAAAACGTATACGAGCCTGAACCAGTAACAACAAACCTCGCAGCTGAAGCAGCAAACGAGATCTGGGTAGCTAGTGCTAGGCATCATGGGATAAGGGGTAGCCTCGAGCCAGTAAACAGCTCTCGAGCTATAGTAGATGGCCGAGTTGGAGCAGAGGATCGGCTCCAATCCCAACAAGCAAGAAACGAAGGCGAGATAGACAATTTAACATCAATATTTATGTCAAGCCTATTCGTACAGCCCTAATTATTTTAATGAATGTCATTATCCTAACCCACTTCAAATTATTAATTCCATAAACATTCCAAATTAAATATATTGTGCCATAAAGTGCAATAAAAAAAGTATTGATTTTACTTCCTTCCCTTTTCCTGCTTATTTCTCAGTGCAAAGTTACTAGAATCTGCCAGTGCTCTCCACCCCCCCCCCCGAAATGAGTTGGTAAATAAATCAGTACAGAAAAGTCTTGTCTAATAAAATGCCAGTAAAAATTCTCAGCTGTAAAAACAAACAACTGCTAACACCCACCAACCCAAAAAGCAAATTACACATTTAGAGAACTTAAAAACCTAACTATATACAATATTTACAAATTTTGATAACATTCTGACTCCCACAGAGATGGAACATACATCTGTTGGGACCACAGTATAGAACTCCACATTAACATTTTAGTCATCACAACGTATGTTAAAACATATCCCTTATGAATCCCTGGTCCAAGAATTTCTCAGTTCACCCTCCCCACAGAAGCCCTCCCCATTATCTTCTCAATCAAGAAACAGTGCAGATATAAACAACAATTACAATAGCTGCAAGAATGAGAGAAATAAGGGACTAAATATCCCGTTTCTAATGTGCAACAAACACATACCAGATCATGTTCAGTAATACCCCTTGTATACTGCTAAACACTGCGTTATTTTGCAGCACTTTGTCTTCACCGAGGTCTCTCATTGTTGGATGCCATAAGGATTGACACAGTGGAAAACAGAGATTATGGTCAATCGCACTAGGGATTACCTCGCTTCTGTCTCACTGGTGAACTACTCAAACATCATTTCAAAGTACTGAGCATTGTATTGATTAGTAGACACCTACAAGTTCTGAGAATCATTAACCATTTGCACTTCAGCTAGTAAAATATCTACCTTCTTGTCTAGTGCCTCCATCCTCTCCATAATGTTGGGAACCTGTGCATTTGGAAGACAATGACCACCAGTGCAACCCCTAACTCATATTGGAGATGCGGGAATGTATACATTTTTCTTCCTCAACCCTTGTTTTTTTTATTTTCTTCCTATACAGCACCACAAAGTCCCCTACATTTCTGGCACCTCTCTGCAGGATCAGAGACTGGGGAATGAAGCAAACTCAGACTTGCTCCTTGTGGTGCCAAACTGGAAGCCAGTAGTCTCATTCTTTATATAACCTTCTTAGTCCTTAATATTCACATCATTTAGTGTGATGTGTGGAAAGGAGCAAGACCTATTCTACCTCCTCCCTGTCTTTTCTTCAAAAGAAGGGGTTTGAAACCGCTACCACTCTTTTCTCTCTAAGCCAACTTTCAGGGCTTACAATCAAACCCCTCCTTTAACTTATCATTTAAGTTTAAAGGAGTAGGTCCATACTTTCCATTAGGAGGCACAGATACAGATCCCCCAGCATCATCTGCCCTGTCCATGGCAGACTTATTATGACTGCCTTTTCCAAACCAAAGCTAAACAGGCTGCAGTCTGCTCTCCCTTTTACTACTGAATATGAGTGCAGCACCCTGAGCAAGAAAAGGAGAGGTTCTCCTTTCTAGGAAATTCCAAGCCATCTGGAAGTCAAGTCAGAAGTGCAGATAACTGGATGAGGCTAATTATGCTGCAGCAGTGACTCTTCTATTTTAAAACCTACTATTATGGTGGGGGTATTTATTTACATTTGTTTACCAAGAAAGTCCGACTGGACAGAAGCCCATTCTCAGCAGAGGCCTGGGGAGAAAAGCTCCACAGAAATATAAGCAAAATTCAGTAAATAGACAGTACAATAGTATACATACAGTAAGATAGAGAATAAAC